>NW_008612512.1:0-6699 GCF_000691845.1 Merops nubicus | reverse complement strand
CCTGCGCCTGTGCCCCGCACCGCCCCCCGCGCTCCCTCCCAGCTGCTGCTTAGCCGCTGCAGGACTGGGTAATAAGCACTCAGCCAAAAACTGTTATTTGACAATTCTCTTCAATAGCTGCAGAAGATGCAAAAGGAAAAAGTAAACCTCCAAAATGAGCTGACCGACTGTGAAGAGCGTATAGAAGCCATGACATCTCATTTGAAAAACATAAGACAGGAGTTCAGCTTCACTCAGGTAAATCGCTGCCTCTAGCAGATCCATTTTATGAGGCAGACTTGTAACCCACGCATCTTTCTGCAGCTGGTATCCCTGTATATTTTACCAGCTTTGCCAGAGATTTGTCAGGACTTTATTCCAGGACTTCTTCAAGAAACAAAAGTTAGAGATCTCAGTGATCTTACTTGATGCTCAGTAAAAAACCATCCAAGATCAAATGACTGTACCTCAAAAAAAAAGGCAAGAAGGATGTGTTTTAGAATTCTTTATGAATGGGCACTTTTGTAGATGATAAAAAAAAATTGATCAAGGAAAATAAAACATCACTGTAACAGAAAAACAAATTTATAATCTTTATAATGGTCAGGACATAGTTGTGAAATGCTACTGAAGAGTTAATTCATGGATTTGAAAAATGAAGTGAGGTGGTTAAAGTGTAAGTCTTAGTGAATTGGCCAGAGCGGGTGGTTTAGATTTTTGAAGAGTCCTGAGTCAAAGTTGCATGCCTGCCAGGTAAAATATCCTAAGTGAAAAGTCTAAAACTTCCCTGCAGCTCAACAGCTCTGCTTTTGTGATAGACTCAAGTTTTAATCTGCTTATAAAGAAATATACAGTACATACTAGTCTCTAAGAGAAGCTTCTTCTAAGTAAAAGCTTTGTTATTATACATTATTTGTTATTATATTATACATGGAAAAAAAATCAAACCCTGTTAAATAACTTTTGTCAGAAGAATTAGAGAATATAGAGATAATGCTACAGGCCAGGCTGGTGGTCTGGCTCAGCACAAACCAGTAAAATTATTTCTTTTGCTGTGCCTCATGAACCTGATGTAAAGTCACTGGTGACCAAAAGACTAATATTTTGATGTTAAAAGATTAAGATTCTGAATCTTGGGTGAAAAATCTTCTTGGGCTGTAAATGATTGATCTGTGCTTATCCAGTGGAAGAATACATATATTTGAGATACTAAAATCCAAACAATAAAGTTGCTCTGAAAATTCCTATGACAAAATCATACCATCTCAGACTTGGGATTTGACTGTATGTAAAAAAAAAGGGGGTGGGGGAAGTGATACATGCCTTTGGTTTATTGTAAAATGCTGAACTGTGTTATTCTCTAGTCTCTTTACAAAGCCAGAGAGAATGAAATTGCAACTGAACAACACTTTAAAGCCCTTGCTGAGAGAGAATGTGGACGTCTCAAGAGTGAGATCAAGCGACTGGAAGCTGAGATAGTTTCCTTAAGAGAAAAGAAAAACAGTCAAGAAGTAAGGTTTAAAATTGTGTAAGAGAACATCTGTATTGCAGTTGGATTTTATGACTTGCCTTCACTTAGGCTTACAGAAATAACAGTATAAGAATAATTATAATGAAAAGTTATGAATTATAATAAATGATCTGGATATGCTTTTCTCTCTGTGGGCAGGTAGAATGACACTGAGGATTTAATTACATAGACTGGTCAAAGACTTAGAAAATAATAACTAGCTACTGAAAGACTTCAGTTATTAATGTTCTTAGTGCCAGATATACAGCCACATGTCCATATCACCATCTTGTTAATTCTCAGAGTTGTTTTCGTTATGGGTTAAAACTTAAATTGTTGGTAGCAAGTCTTCTTCCACCCATAAAATAAACTTGGGGCATGATTTCATAATAAAAAATTTGTTTAACATTAAAAAAAAGTAATTTAATGCTATTTAATTACAAATGTTTTTCTGTTTAATAGAACTGTCTCTTATTCTTTCTGAGAATAATTTAAATTATTCTTGCTTATTTTTTAATTTGTGCTCTTCATTAAACCTGTTTGCAATCTGCAGTTTCTCAGGATGGGTATCAGGATGCAGATTCCCTTGCTATTCAGCTGGGTCCAAATTCTCTCATATTTGTGTTGCAAAGTCTCTTCACAGTCACTCAGGGCCACTTGTGAATTGATAGGCAGGATGTGATCTACAAATGGGGCCTTAGTGCATGAGGCAGAAATTTTACCCTATGATGCCTCAGGTCAGTTTATGATGTGTAAAAATCATAAATACCTCACATACAGATGCATGCTGCCAGTGGCTGACTTTTTGCAATTTAGGTTTGGGGTAAGTCACTGTCTTGTTTCATCTGTACGACCAGGAAGTGTATCAGCATTCCTCAAGTACACTACCCAATTAACAAGAAAGAAAACTAGCAATTCTTTTGGCAACAAGATGTGTGTAAACTTGAACAGCTGGTTTCAATTACTAGTCAAAGAATATTATACATATAATGTTAACCCTTTAATTTATCTCTAATTTTAATTTTTAGAATACTATAAATAAAACCACTAAGAAGTTGGAGAACTTGAAACAACAGATGAACTGTGATGAGGAAGTTCTGGAGAGCTGGATAAAGGAATCGGATCGTAAAGATAATGATACTCTCACAATCCAGAAGTATGCACAACAGGATGGAGGGAAACTAGGAGTAAGTAGGAATGACAGCAATTTTCAGAAACAGAGAACCGTTTTAACATTTGAAGACATTCTTACGTTATCAGGTCATGAAGGCAGGAGACAAGATTTTTGTACAACAGCTCCTCCAAACTGGTTTCCACTTTGCATAATAGTGCGATTCCACGTGTTCATTTCAAAGGTCAGAGGGAACAGGTTTTGCAAAAGGTGAAAGGTGTAACTGAAGATTATTAATTTGTTTGTTCATCTGGGTAAAATGTAAGTTTTAATTTTTCTGAGAAAGTGCACAAATAGATACTAAAATCTAGAAAACAGTGCTGCTGAATTAACGGAGGAGTTTGTTCAAAACCACATGCCAAATGTGGATGAATAGTGTAGATTTCCCCATTAGAACTGAATTTGTTAATATGACTGAGAACAAAGTATGGCTACTTCAGTAAAGCTGCCTGGAATAATAAACCATGGTATAAATAGACACTCCAGTCACAAGTTCAGACTTTATAAGGGTTAGTTCTCACATATATTATTAATTTAAAGATAAATAACCCTGGTTAATATTCTTATGAGCCTTTAAGTACAGGTAGGAGGAATTTCTTTTTTACTTATTAAATACTTAACCCAAAAACTTCAGCTCACCCAAACAGTCTTGCTGATAAAACTTACATTGGTAAGTCACACAGAATAGTAGGAAAAGTAATGTGAAATATCTGATGCTGAGGACATCCCATATACTTATATGCATGATTAAGGTTACTTTGGCCTTGCTGCAGTTTGGTCACTAGGGCTGATAATAGATTACAGCCTCCTGTATGACCAAAATTTTGGGAGGCTAGAGTCTCAGTTTTTTGTTTTCTAAACCACAATAAAATTGATGCCCCAGTAATTCCACCTCTAATTGTAGCAGAACTTTAAGATTTGATAAGACATTATACATTTGTTTTTGAATAAATTACACTTCCATATCCTTTCATTTTAGGCATTAACCCTTCAAGTAGAAAAGTTGACCATGCAAGCAAATCAGAAGCGCAGAGCTCTCGATAATGAACTTATAGAAACCATAACAGCTCAGGTTTGTGCTTAAGGTTCTTCAAGATACCATGTTATATATGAAATGAAAAAGATCAGAAATCATGGGGGTGCTTTCTTTTAAACAGATAGAGCTTGACAAGACAGCTGAAGATTTCCGCAGAGTTCATCAGGAGAGGCAAGATGTCATCCTGCAGTGGGAGAATGCAATACAACAGATGCAGAAAAGAGATCAACAGATTGATCACTGTGCTCTGGTAAAACTGCTGTGACTGTTCCTATCAGTGTAGCTTCTTACCTTTGTACCTGTGATATTCACAGGAATTTTGCCAGTTGCACATGGAGCGATTGGAACTTTTAAATGTTCAGTGGGGTTTTTTTTGTGTTTACCTCTATTTTATTAAAGTGTTTCAAAGTTCAGATATTACTGAAATGTATTCAGAATTTGTTTTGAAAGCAGTATCTCTCAGTGTAAGTGATGGTGCTCTGCCTGATACTATCAAGGTTTTATTTTCAATTTCAAGATATTTAGAAAATGCAAAGCTTGCCAGTTTCAGTATTTTCTGTGATCTTAGAATCCTGGAAACAACAAGATGGGGTGTTGTTTCTTAATGTGTAAGGACAGTCAACTGCAAGGAGGGGATTCCCATTTCTCTGATGCAATACAAAAAAGAAAATAGAACATTTATTATTGAAGGAATTAGTATTGCTATGCCTGTGATCAAATGCATGACTAACATTTATGTCAGAATTATGATAAATAAACATATTATGGTTAAAAATAAGTATAGGGAAAAAGTTTATGTGTGCATTCCAAAGTAATGATGGCTTTTTTTGAAGGAAGAGGGGAACCATAACTGTGTGTAGAAGGTGGTTCTACCTATATCCTTATATCCTTAACTCTGCTACTATTTTTTTTTGAAAGAATATTGGCTTTGTTAAGTTGCCCATATGGGTATTACTTATATTCTGAGCAGAAACGTGGTTTAAACAGGCTTAAGATGTAACACTAAAAAAAGTAATCATAAAAAATGACAAGCCAGAAGAAATACTACCAAATAGAAATATAATTGTCTAATTTAGCTGAAATATTTAGTATTTCTCTATTTCAGGTCAGAATATTCCTGTGAAGAACAAACAGATATTAAAAACAAACAAACAAACAAACAATCAACCAAAAACCCCAAAACGACAACAAAAAACCCACCAAGCTCTGGCCAACCTTCCATATTTAGTAGTCCTTAGAATAGTCCCTCTGATGCTTTTGTAAACATATTATTTTTTTTTAATTTTGCATTGCAACTAGAGTATAATTTTCTCAGTAGCTAATCTTAACCTTTCAAAATAACACAATTTTCACTGAATAGCTCTAAATCTGTCAGCTGAAGTAAGCATCAATACTGTTGGTACTCTTGCATTTCTTCCATTGCAGGTCTATCTGAAGGGTTTTTTTTCACATAGCTTGTTTTTTATTTTCCCTACTCAATCAAAAATTATTCTAATTCCATACAAGTTTCTAGTGTCTTTTTAAAAATTATTGAAATATTCCAGAAGTTTCCAGTCCAAAACAACTGTAGCATTTGGTGTTGTGATGTGTCAGTGAAATAAAGTAAGACAGAAGCTGATCTGTCTCATGCAAAGAGCTGTCGTAACAGCAATCTATCTTCTGGTTGTCCCCTTTATTAATCTAATACATCTTAACTAATGCAAGGAAATATAATTTTTTTTTTACCCTGACAGCTAATAGCAGAGATAAAACAGGAGATCAGAAAGAAAGAAATCGTGCTGAAAGAGAAGACTTCCTTTTTGGTAAATGAAACTCTTAATAATATGGAATATGAAAAGAAAATTTCTTCTGTTGAACGGGAAGCTGCCAGCCTCCAAAATGAATATCAAACTCAGGACACTTACAGAGTTCAGCTGCAGGGTGAGGTAAGGATGACCAAACAGTTCAGAAAACCGGGCTGGAACTGCATGTTTTAACTAGGTGGGGGAAATATGGAAGTAGTGTCTGCTTTTCTCTCATTTTAGACTAGATTCTTAATACACAGTGTCTGCTCTTCTATGTGTATTCATGACTATTGGGATCTGAACCCTGGCCTTAATCCTTTAATTGATAGTGGTGAAGAGATGAGTTTGTACTCTCTGTTCTGTTGGTATAAAATGGATGAATCTTCTCTGAAGCAGTATGACAGTTTTAGGTGCTTCAGAAGGAAGTGTGTCTTGCCTTTAGCATATGTAAGCTGCAGTACTGTATAAAGATGAGGAAGATCTCTTCCAGATTCCAAACAATTCCTGTCCTGTGCTCTCAGAAGTGTGTTGATGGCATTTGTACTCGGGTTAAAAATCTTGGAAAAAAAACCCACACACTTTCACATGTCTTTCTAATCAAGTGGCAGTGGGATAGTACGGCCCTGTGAACAAGCCATGCTTGATGGTGTCCATGCTTACTCTGAATCTTCACTTAAAGCTAGGAATGAGCTGCACTGCTACTTCCTTGTAGAAGTATTTCTAAGAGGTAATTCAAGTCTCATGGCCCTGTTGAGAATGGATACCCCTCTCTTACCTAAGTATTCTCTTAACAAGAAGATGGTAGCACTGGACTACTTGGCAAGCATGGTGACTTGTAAAAAACCCACATCTGCTGTTGCCTTGGCTTTGGATAGCTTTTCTGGAGCAGGTGCTTCATAAACTGATAATCCTAATGAAACTGTAGGCAGCTCAAAACAATAGGCTGTTTAGGTTACCCTATAATTCATGCTATCTTGAGGTTCACAGAATTGGTAGGTTTTCATCTCAAACTGGGAGTATTGGTTGAAGTTTGCCACAATTAAAACTATATAATGTGATAATAAGAACATCATCAAAAGTCAGCTGTGCTCTATAAAACCATGGTTCCAGTTATATCGATACCATTGGACAAGAATTGCAGCCCACAGCACCTTCCTCAGTATTCATAATTATTTTGTCCCAGTATTGATTATGTAAGTGTCCTGGTTCCGTGTAAAAA
>NW_008612511.1:0-18098 GCF_000691845.1 Merops nubicus | reverse complement strand
CTCCACCCAGCTCTCCAGCCTGTCCAGTTTCGCCCAATGGTAAATCATGACTTCTGTACCCATATGCTATTGTAGAAAAGTACTTGCCTGAAACTCTTCCCTTCCTGCAGACAGTCATGTTATACTTCATTCCATGCCTACAGTAAACTCTTCATTGATTTGATGTGTCTTTGGGCTCTTACAGGTAATTCCTTCTGAACATGAAGTGAATAAAAATGCTCAACTGGATCCAGCACTGAAAAGTTCTGCAGCTGATTCTAAACATTCAGCATCAGCAGAACTTCAACAGGAACAAACCTCAGCAGAAGACAAAACCAATTCTGCTCCAGGGAGACCCAGAACACGTTCTTTTGCACCTCAGAACTTTGTGTTTCAGCCACTGAATGGATTAGCAACCTACAAAGTTACACCTATGAGTCCTTCTAAGGCAAATGCATTTTTGACACCTACTGGCTGCTGGAATCTTTCAGAATTTCCAGTGTAAGATTCTTTCTTCTAATGGCCTAAATTGCAAGTGAACCTCTCTGTGATGATACAGAAGACATCTTTCTAATGTATGTCTAAATCATCATGATGATCGCTGTCATTGCTTAAGCTAATACAACAGGGAAGAGAGCAATATAATCCATCACTCTGTGCTTTAGAAGTAGAGCAGCTCCATATTTTGAGGACTTGCCATATATATCTCTGCACAGGTTTATTAATTTTACTAGGAATTGCTTGAGTTCTGTGTAGGATTGGCTTTTAAATTGTGCATTCCTGTGTATTTGGCCATACTTTGAGAACCTGACATCAAATATCTTAACTCTTAACTGTACTTTTTGTTTCTTTCCAGTAATGTAGCTGAAAAATCCAGTGAAGCCAAGGCACAAGAACCCAATACAAAAAGTCAGGTTTCACCTGCTGGTAAAGACATTCAAGAACAGCAAACCACTACAAGTTTGCAAGGACAAAAAGGTAGAAATTTTACATTTACTTTATTCTAATGTTTTCAATTTTCACCAGATTCTGAACAAACGCCTTTCATATTTTTCAGGAAGTGAATCAGATGAAAAAGCTTCCATTCAGAGATCAAGTGAAACAATTCCTGTCTCTACAGGTACAACAGTGCTTGAAATAGAGCCAGAAGATGTCAGAGAGCAAGAGCATGATGTGCCCTATTTCAGGTCTGTGTTCATTTGTTTCATTTCCCTGTTGCCTGTTCTGAGGCCTTCTGCTGACCACTTGCCCAACATAGAACAATATTATCATTAAGGGGTAGACAAGCAGCCGAACTCCTCCCTCTGCTCCCACATCACACACCAGAGACCCAAAGTGCCAGACAGCCAGAGGAGAAACAAGTCCATGCACTCACCCACCACAGGGGACATGGAGATGGGAGCAGCCAGGTGAGGAGCCAAGCCATGGGAGATGGGAGCAGCCAGGCCAGGAGCCCAGGGATAGAGCAGGGACTCAGAGACAGCTTCATGTTCTGGCCCTGCCATCCTGGGAACTCCACTTGCCATGAAGAGTCAGGGAGCCCTCCCAAGAGCCACAGTCCCCACACAGCACATCCACTATGCAAGCACACCTCCCAACTCTACTGTAACCAGAGTCAGCTCTTACAGAGGTGGCTTCTTGCCCCACCTCCAAGTGAATGTGGAAGGTGGGGGCACCTGGTGGTGATCTCCTTATCAGTTCCCACCCAAGGCTGGCCAGAGCCTGGGTGAAAACCAATCAGGAGGGGCTTTCCTGCCTGGTTGTGGCCATCATCCATGTGCCAACCCTCCCTCAAGGCTGGGGGTTTAAACCTCAGCACTTCAAGCCCTTCATGTGGGTTTCAAGACATCTTGTGAAGATTAGCTTATGGTGGTTGGTGTCTATCAGCAGTGACCTGAGTGGGCACATGTTCCTATCTTCCCTTTGCTATTGTTAGTGGAAGTAAAGGATGTAAATTTCTGGAGCATAACACCTTGTCCTAAAGATCAAATGTTTGGAGGCAGTTGGAAATAAATTGCCTGTTGGCCAGTCAGTGAACTAAACCAATCTGCTGGCTGCTGCTCAAAGACAGTGTAGCTTCTCTGAATGCAAAAGGATAGTAACCATTAACAGTCACAAGTAGTGACAGCAGTCAGAAAGTTCTCAAGAACCTTGTTTTTCCCTATTCCTTTATCTTTAGGAGCATTCTTCGGTCTGAGACGGAGAGGCTGATGTCTCAGTGCCTCCAGTGGGATGGAAAATTGGAGCTGGACGTGCCAGAGGATGGTAAGACTAAACTCTTATAGACACTAGAAAGTGGTGTCGTGGTAGCTGAGAGGGGACAGAGGGAAGTACATATATATATCTGAATATATTTGCAAAACAGCACTGTCTGCAGTGCTTAGTAAAAGTTGTATTAGGTAGTTTAGAGTTGTATCTGCCTCAAGACAAAAAGGCATGTGGCATCTCCTGAGGGCAAGCTTAGGTGTGCCACTGACACTAAAGTGAACAACATTCACAATGCACACAGAAAGAGCTTTTCTGTTGTCAGTTTTAACTGTTTTTCAATGTATGAGCCTTTAACCAAGCTACTTTTAAAAAACTTAAATTAGTTTGATGTAGAATAAGTGACTTTACCTGGGAAAATGAAGATGATTCATCAATGCTTATCTTTAAAAAGACTTAGAGTAGTAACATTTATTTTGAAAGAGGTTCAGAGCAGTTCAGTGGAGAGGTATGTTCCATCTGAATTGTGTTGCAGGTCTGCACTAGACAAACGTAGTTCAAACAATGAACTGATTCCAGACTCTTCAAATGCTGCTTTAAATCAGTTTGTGGAATGCTGGATTATTTCAAGGTGCACATTGTTGTTTTCTTGTTGCTGCCAGCCAAAGATCTCATTCGCACCACGGTGGGTCAGACAAGACTGCTCATAGCAGAAAGGTTTAAACAGTTTGAAGGACTGGTGGATAATTGTGAGTTTAAACAAGGTGAAAAAGAAACAACCTGTACAGACCTAGATGGATTCTGGGATATGGTTTATTTTCAGGTATGTACCTGCCTGTTAACCTATTAAAATTGTTGGGATTATTTATGAACAACAATTTGAAACTTTTTTGTTTGTTTTTGAATATTCAGATTCTTTGTTTTTTTAAGTAAAAAATTGCAGGTCTCTGTGTAACACTTTCTGATAGTGAATCATACCAGTTGGTAAGCTATGATTTATAATTCATGGACCAGTTCATCTCTTGTGTCTTCCTGTGGCCTGCATGTCTTGTTTTGCTCTGGAACCAAAGTGTGTAGCCAAGTCTTATTGGGGTTTGGAGTGAGGTTGCAGTCACAATGTGACTCTCACTATGAGAACAATCCAGAAACTACAACTGCATTTAGGGGTGAGCTTAGGGTAGAAAACCTTTGCCTCTCTTTCTCTGTTGATGCTTCCATTGGTTTCAGAATGAAATGTAATGTTCTAAATTGCCAAAAGGGCTTTTGACAGTGTTTATGAATCAGCATTCAGCAAAGGAACTTGTAACTAGTTAAATTAAATGCAAAGGTGGGTTTATTGTTGAGGTTTTAGTCATAGGTCTTGAATTCCCTCCAGAAAGCATAAGGGTTTGACCTGCTTCTTCAGAGCTGTGAGGGAACTTTGCTAAAACCAGTAGCCTGAAAAAACAGGGTTTACCTGTGCTTACTATGTATCTGGGAGCAGCTCAGGTTTCTCCAGGGCCTCCCCACCTTTTCCATTAGGTAAGCTTGGAGTAACAGAATTGCTGACTCTGTCCCTTTTGGCATTGTGGTTTGGTTTGTGTCCTGTGAGGATGTGAAGGACTTGTCAGGTCAGCAGCTGGCCTGCTGTCCATAAATAATCCTTGTATGGCTTTGTTAACAAACGAGGCAAGTGTCTTCATGGCAGAGACAGGGAGAAGAGGGCCCTTGCATTGGGTATCAGTCAGGGACGAGGTAACGCTTGCAGAGCTAGTTGGTCATGAACAAACAGGTTGCATCAGGAAGCTGTTCAGGCCAGCAGTCTGGGAGAGCAACCAAGCTTGCACAGCATGTCTCCTACCTAGGGGAAGGCTGGTGCTTGTTTGGATAAAGACTTATGCAATGTCTTCTTTTGCTCTCCTTAAACAGGCACTTAAGTCACAAGTTCAGTACCAGCGGTCAGATGTCAGCTCTGTCATTTTAAGTATTTAGATCTTAGTTAGCAATTCTATACCTCCCCTCCTAGCCTTTAAACTGCAGGAATGAGAGCAGCCTTGGCACCTAACCTGGAGGTTGCGTGTGTTAGTGTAACCTTTGTGTCAGCTGTATGAGCACCTGTATATTTATGTTGGTTGGTGGTTTAAATTACTTCTGTATTTAAAGAAAAAGTATTTTAATGCATAACTGTGCTTAAATTTCTTATGAAACAAATGAGATATTGTCAATCAGTTAAGTTTTGACTATTAAACCTGGACTTTTTGGGGGCTTTCCAATAGATCAAAGACGTGAATAAAAAGTTTGATAATCTGGAGAAGCTTCAAGACAATGAGTGGCAACCACTTGATGTCCCAAGCAAAGCAGTTGTCCAGGTATGACTAGTCCCTAAAGCATGTCTCCTAAGGCATCAGGATGGAACAGTGTGATATCTCAAAACACTAATATGCTGCTACTGCAGTAATGAATACTCTTCTTACATGGAAGTTCCTTCTACAGCATGGCTTCTTTAGGTGTTAATGTTTAAAAATTCAGTGAAACTCCTCTCAACAGCCACCCTTCTCCTTTACATCTCCCAAGCACACTTGTATTATTTGGTGTTTGTCATATTAGTTACCTCTTTTGGCTGGAGAGGGTAGAACTAAGAATTAAAAGTGACTTTTGGAGTCATTGGGCTCTTTGCTAGTAGGACGAATCTATTAAATTTAGAATAGAAATTTACCCCTCATATGTAGAACACTTCATCTGGGCCACTGGTGTTGACACTGACATCACTGGAAAGGAAGCCATGCAGGAATTTGGCAGTGACTGCCAGCTTTGAGCCACGAGTCCTAAATTATAATGGTGTCCCATTAAGACAGCATCATGGGAAGCATTAAACTACTAGTTCTCTAAGGATGAATGGATCTGACACTAGCTAAAAAATAAGTTATTGCTTATTGCAAAATAAGCTTTAATGTAAGGTATTTTATCTGCTCTTTGGCTTTGAATACATGATTGCATCTAATGACTGCACAGCAAGACATATCCCATATTGCCTAATCTCCACTGAGTTCCTTGAGACTGCTCAGATAATCATGAAATGATATTAGGGTTGACAAGAAACTCCAGGCATAGGAAACTGGAGGGAATATAATTTGTGTGAGCTGCCTGTAGATGTCAGAACCCTACAGATGGCACAAGACACAAAACTTCCTTTGAAAAATTGATGCCAGAAGAGACTTCACTGACTGATTGGTGCCTGTCCTGTGGTCTCTTTGTCTCTCTGCCACTAGGAGTCTCTGGACCTCACTGGTTTCAAAAAACATTCACCAGAGTTAGAAAACAGTTGTACTGAATATTTATGAACTGCAGACCCAATATATCCTTAATATTGTCACCACAAACTAAGCTTAATAACTGAATGGCAGCGCAAGAGATCCTGGAGATGAACAGGGGCCTTGTCTTCAGCATGTCCCTTACCTCTTGTGGTCTGTGTTCATGGCCAGTGGCTTCTGTCCATAGCCTCCAGATGTGACCTGGACTTTCTCTGCTGTTTCAGAAGAAGACTGCTGCAGGTGGAGTGTCTAAACCAAAGCTGGAGGCAGCTGGGCGAGCAGCTGCCCGGGTCCGGCTGGCAGCTGTGAAAGCAGCCATGAGGGATAAGATGAAGCACGACAGAGCTGTTGATGCTCCACAGCAGGAGAAACCACCAGAAGTAGAAAAAGTGGTTTTTGAAGCGGGATTTTTCCGAATTGAAAGCCCTGTGAAAAACTTTCCAGGTGGGTGAAGCATAATCATGATTTCTGTGAGCTGAAAGTACTGCTGGGAGTTTAACCAGTCTCACTGGGGAGAGGAATTATGGTGTGTATGCTGGACGCAGCTCCAGTACTGGACACAGTGTTTCAGTGGTTGATTATGTCAGGGATCCAAAGTAAACTGTTCAACATGAATGTATTGATTTGAGTGATTATGGCAGCATGAAATCTCTGCTTAGAGAGGTAAGAGCAGCTGGCTTGTGTATTTTCACTGTGTGTTAAACAATGGAGTTTTAATCTGAACAAGAAGTTTTAACCTGAGTGTTCTCAGGTGTGGCTGAACCTGTTCATCCAAGTCAATGCAGGCTAACATCCTCCATTTGGAAGACAGGAATTGGATTTTTTAAACTAAATCTCTTGCAGTGCTGTCTTCAAAGCTGCAAAGTACACTCATAATCTGTATTCATGTTCAACAAGATTGTAGCAGAATTCCAGTCTGCTGTAAAAGCTGTTTAATAGGTTGGGATATTTTAGCAGATGCTTAAAGTATAACTTCATTTTCACTATCTTATCTTCCTGCAATCTATATGAAGCTGTATCTCCAGTAATTCTTGACTCTTTGGGAGCCATTCTGCTTCTCTCCCATTTCTATTTCATAAGCTGACTTTGAATTTCCCATTTAATTTTCTTTTTTTTTAAAATCTCTTTCTTCATCACCAGACTAGTGATTTTTTTGTATGCCTCTTCTTAGTAGAGGAGGCCTGAAAAGCTTTGAGCAACGCTGGGTTTGAGCAAGCTCTAGCAGAGAATCTGTTACAAGAATCAATTCTGAATCTGTGTATTTTGAATTCTATTAAAGTCATCCAGTGTGAAAGATGGAAATTAATGACAGCTTTTACCAGGTGGACTTTATAATCAGAAGAGCAAGTCTCCCTATTTCAGGTTCTTTGTGAAGGGGTAGTTATTACTAAGTAGCTTAGCTGAAGTTCTGGTAGTTTTGTGATTTATTGACCTACTCTTCTCATCGTTTTTCAATTTCTTCTTGTAGGAATAATAAGATTTCAGTATAATATTTGTACAAGGCAGTTCAGTAAGCAGAAAACAATTGTGTTCCTAGCTCAAATTCAAACAGTTCATTCCTCTTCTGGAAGCTGCTGTTGTAATGAAACATTAAATGCTTTTTTCAGGCCTGCTTTCAAAGACACCTCGCAGATCTTTCCAGCAGACTTCTGGAAAACTGGCAACTCCAAGATCATCCAGCAGAGCTTTGCTTCGGAGCATTCCTTCTGTGCTTCACAACCCTGAGGATACAACTGCAAACCAAACCACACCGGTGCTCAAAGGCTTCCACCCAGCACAAAATTTGAAAATGCCTCAATCCCCCACTGGAAAAACACCCCCACTGGAAAAACTCCCTGATCATTTTCTTGAACAAAGGTAGACATGCTAAGACAGCTTTTAATTAACTTTGGACAAATCATTTTGTGCTTTTAACTGAAAGAACTAACATCAATACCCAATAGATGTTGCCTTTCAATTTGGCAATGATAAAGAATGTGAAGTGCTTGTGTCTTTTCCTTCCCTCAAGCAAATATTAAGAGCTTTGCCCAAATGTAGTTTCACTGCTGGGATAGAAGCTTGGGTTTTGCCCAGAAAATTTGATCTAGTTGACCGGTGCCAAACAAGAGTAGTTGCAGAACAAATTGTAAGATCAGTTGGGCAAGTCAAAAGATGATTTAAGGTAGTTGATGAAGATGATTGAGAAGATTGGAAACATTTTGGTTTCTCTTTCAGTATTCCTGTAGTTGCAGAAGAGCACAGTCCTGTTGCTGGCACTGCAGAGGGAGCCAAGGTAAGTCATGCACAGTTCACATATGTGCTTTAAATATTGTTAATAGGAAAAAAAATCTTTTTATTGGCCCCAGACACTTGGATTTCTGATAAAATCCTCAACATATCTTCTGCTGGACATTAGAAAGATTTCTTCCCTGCTAGGGTGGTCAAGCCCTGGTACAGGCTGTGCAAGGGAAGTGATGGTGGATTTAAAAGCCATGTAGGTGTGGAGCTGAGGGATGTGGTTTAGTGGGGACCTGGCAGTGCTGGGTTAATGGTTGGACTTGATGATCTTAAAGACCTCTTTTAACCAAAATGTTTCTATGATTCTGTGACCATGGCTGAAGGGAACAGTATTCTGCCACAGCAGAGCATTGGGCTGTCACATTGCTTAAAGGTATGGCAAGAATAGTGTTATTTTATTAATGTAAATATCAGAGTTTGAAAATCCATGCTCTGAAATGTCTGAGGACTTGGTGACATGCCTACATTGGAGTAGCCATAAAAAAAAACAGAGGAAGTGGGTCTCCTTAGTTTAGATGATACTGTGCTACGTAGTGAAAGCCAGGGCTTTGCAGGTCCTCATCCTTTAGTACCTTTCATTGGAAATGGAGTATTTTAATAGTATTTGTTACTGCTTGGATCTGCATGTGACTACAGTAGTTGTTCCCCCTGCATATAATATATTTTTTTTTAAATCTTAGTTACTGATTTGTTCTTACATGCCTTTAACTTCATCCTTTCCCTGTCAAATGAGAAATTACTTGCTAATATTCCTTTCTGAATGAAACTCTGCTAATCTTTAACTTTCAGTACTGCTGATAGGTTTGTCTTGAGGTAAAGTCTCATTAGAGAACATCCTCAGAATATTTTTGGCACTTCAAGTTCAAAACCTTCTTTCCTGTGGAAGACCTTCTCTTGTACTCTGAAGAGATTATCAAGATCACCAGGGTGTTTGGGAAATAGTTTGTGTGAAAGGGATCACAGTGCTGAGCTGTGAGCCTTGTCCTGCCTGTGCCCTGTACAGTGGCTAGAGTTAAAAGCCTGTCTCCCTTGCATTGTCCCTAAGACCTGTAGAACAGATATGTGGACCTGGTTTGACATGAGAAAGACACACTGGTTTCTGTGCACTCAGACCCCTTGCATGTGCTGGCTGCCTTTTCGGCTTTGTGCTCTCTGCATCAAAAGCTGACTGGCCTTCCAGTATCTGGAGGGGGCCTCCCTCTGTGGAGGGACTTCTGACAAGGGCTTGTAGTGATAGGACGAGGGGTAATTTCTTCAAACTGGAGGAAGGTAGTTTTAGATTAGAAATTTGGAAGAAGTTCTTCACTCTGAGGGTGGTGAGACACTGGAACAGGTTGCCCAGGGAAGCTGTGGATGCTGCATCCCTGGAAGTGTTCAATTCCTATTTTTCAGGCGCTGGAAAACTCCAGCAGTGAATTACAAGTAATGGATGGCACAGAAGAGATGGAACTATCTGCTGCAGAACAAGGACAAGATGTTGTCATGCACAGCCCAGAGAAGGAGACCTGCACAGAGACTAACTTTGTTCAATCTGGAGGACAAAAAATCCATCAGACAGGTGCATATCTGGAAGCTGCTTAGCACAGTTTGTGTGGTGTTGCTGGGGCCTGGTGTTAGTTTTAATGTTTGGAACAGTCCAAGTTACTCTTTGAAATCCTTGTCCTCTAATCTATGTATGCTGGGAGCAAAACCTCCTTTAGCCACTATGATTTATGTTAAATTGTTTTCCCAGTAAATGCAGAAAACAATTTCTCTTTTCAGTTTTGGCAGCATCAGGCTAACTTTTAAAAAAATTTTCATGTTTTTCAGATGTTTCATGTAGTGATTTGATATCCATTGGCAGAAATCCTTTTGGTATGGTAAGTTGACCTTGAAGTTTATTTGACTAAACCAATCTGCATGTTACAGTGCTGTGAACCTGCCCTGCAGAATCAGTTCCTGCACGAGGGAAATTAAACTCTCTAAGATGGTTATCAAGCCAGTTCACACAACTTACTCAAATACAGCCACAAATCCTGTCTCCTTGCTTGGGCTCACTTATTTCTTATTGCACATGATGAGTATAGGATGAACTGAGACTTTTGTAACAGAAGAATGTCTGATTCATATCAGATTGATCATTTAAATTGTATTTCTTGTGAGTTTCCTGGTAAATATTTATTAACATCATGAATGGGCTGGTGTTTTTCCTCTTAATTTCTTCTGGGCATCTTTCAGTTCTCTCTCATCCCTCTTTTCAGAGCTTTAACTTTTGGAACTGGAAGTAAGATTCAACAGGGGAAGCCAGGTGTGCAAAGAATTCCAAATTGTTAAAAAAAATTTTCCTATAGAGTTTCCTTGGTCTTATGTGAAAAGTCCTCTTTGAAATATGGATCACTGCTTGAAATGGACCACACATTCACTTCTCATTTCATATTTGGAAAGAAACTTGCAAGATTTCTGTTAGGACTGTCATGGTACTTAGAGCAGCACGTGGTTTGGAAACAGTATCATGTATAAGCCATCACATATTAGTATAGAGTCGGGGTCACAGAGTGATTTGGGTTGGAAAGGACCTTTAAAGCTCAGCTAGTCCAACCCCCTTGCAGTGAGCAGGGACATCTTCACATAGATCATAGAATATTTTTGGTTGGAAGAGACCATTAAGATCACCAAGTCCAACTATTAACCCAGCACTGCCAAGTCCCCACTGACCCATGTCCCTCAGCACCACATCTCCATGTCTTTTAAATCTCTCCAGGGATGGGGACTCCACCACTGCCCTGGGCGGCCTGGGACAGGCCCTAACAACCCTTTCAGGGAAGATGTTTTTCCAAATATCCAAACTCAGCCTCCCCTGGGGCAACTTGAGGCCATTTCCTCTTGTCCTATCTCTTGTCCCTTGGGAGCAGAGCCCAATCCCCACCTGGCTCCAGGCTCCTCTCAGGAGCTGTGCAGAGCCAGAAGGTCTCCCCTGAGCCTCCTTTGCTCCAGGCTCAGCACCCCCAGCTCCCTCAGCTGCTCCTCACCACACTTGCTTGGGCTCTAGACTCTTCCCCAGCTTTGTTGCCCTTCTCTGGCCACACTCCAGCCCCTCAAGATCCTTGGAGTGAGGGACCCAAAACTGAATCAGCTGGCACAGAAACTTGCTGGGCCAGAGTTTCTCCACTCTCAGCATCAAATAATTTCTTCTTTCTATCTAGTCTGTATCTCCCTCTTTAAACTCATCAGCCCTTGTCCTGTCCCAACAGCCTCTGATAAAAAGTCTTCCCAGCTTTCTGATAGGGCCTACTGAAGTTTTGCAAGGCCACAAGAAGGTCTGCCTGGAGCCTTCTCTCTCCAGGCTGAACAAGCCCAACTCTCTTAGCCTTTCTTTGTAGGAGGGTGTTCCCCTTAGGACATCTGAATCACTGCAGGCTGCAGCTCTGCCTGAGGGATCTGAACTTCTCTTATTCTAAATCTGTGATGTGTCTGTAGCTGAGTGAGAGGCAAGAGAATTCCGTGCTCCTCCTGTCCTCTTCTCAAGCATCTTCTGCTGGTTTGTGTCCCATCATGTTGAGGTGGCCACTCAACTAGGTGGACACCTCACAGACCTAACCTGCCTGCCAGTAATTACTGTTGCTCGGGTGATTATGCAGATATCATTAGAGAAAGGTGAATTTGTCATTAGCTTACTTTGTGTGTCACTGCAGCAGTGCTTTGCAAGGGAGGTAACTGTTCCTCAAACACTGACTTCTCACTCTGCTGTCTCCCACAGCCCATGCTGGATGCTGAGTTCCCCTTCACTCCAGTGAAGAGCAAAGCCCAGGAGCTGGCAGCAGCTGAAGCATTCACCGACCTCATTGTATTTTCTCCCCTGTCTGCCACGGGGGAAAAATAAGAAGGGACCTCAAGTTCAAAAATGTGTAAATTACCTTCAGCAAAAGCCCACAGAAGATGTCTGGAATGTACTCTGCCACCCCTGAGCTGTGTTCTGAGCATGTGGACTGCCTGTAGTATTTTGTAGTGGAACTTACTGAACTGTTTTGTAGTTTTTATGGTGCAGTTGTTAGGCACTGCCAGTACTGCTGGGTATCACTAGCAGGGTGTTTGCTGGTTAAACCTGCTCTGTCCAATGTTTGCATATTCAAATACAACCTGAAATACTTACTATTTTTGTCTAATCTCATGTATTTTCTCTCTACTTCAAGTTGTAAAATGACTCATCTTTTAAGTTTCCCTGTCCTGACCTTTACTTCCTTTACCAGTCTAGCTCTACCTGTGCCCTGTTTCTGATGCAAGGGCACTTTCTGGGTGTAAGACTCAGCCCGTTGCCCTCCCCATAGCACCATTTCACAGTTTCTACTGGTGCTGGTACTGGTGCACCCTCAGGCTCCAGGATTCTGTGCATTGACAACTGCCTCAGCAGCAGCTGCTGATGGTTTGACTCCTGGAAGTCTTCCCTGGTGTTTAACAACCACTTTGTAACAGTATAAACTATCTCAGAACAAGGATTTCCAAGTCAGATAATATCTTTTCCTGACAGTGTATTAAAATAGGCATTATTTCCTTTAGGAACACAGTTTTCTATTGAGTATCTTAAGTAGCTTCAAACCAAACTATTCTCTCTTTGTTTTCTCATGTGAAATCTCTTAACCTCATTACCTGAACAGCTGACAGGTTAACTTCAGCCTCTTCTCACATCTAATTCCTTATCTGTAATATATTTATGCAGTTATATAAACTTCATATTTCACTGGTGCCTCCAGTTGTGTTTTTAACAAATACCTGACTGAGCTGCTGCTTCTAATGGTGACCATATGTGATGCATTCTTCCAGCCTTTCCTTTAAACCAAGCAAAGGAAATTCAGCTCCCTCAGCAGAGAAAAGTTGCCAGTACAGCTGGGGGAGCTAAAACCTTCAGTTTTAACCTGGGATCTGTGTACTGATGACACTGAAATAAAAGGAGGAAACTAATGTGACTTGGTGTCATGGTGCTCGAATCAACTTTGCTCATCATTAAACTCTGGTTATATGGGGAGCTGCAAACATATAACCTCTCTTAATGAGTTCAGTTCTCAGCATTGTGCAATGAATAGCAGGGATGAGGGAGTTCTGACATCTACATTAAAGCAGATGTTAGCAGGGTGTTGGTCTAGGCTCCTGCATCTGCTGGAAGTTCCAACACTGCTTGTGACTTGGCGTCTCCAAGTACAAACGAAGCAGCTGTTATAAAAGAGAATGAGCCACGTCAAAGAGATCCTTGGAAACTTCAGCAGTGGCCATTGTGCTGCTCTTGTTTTGCAGACAAGACCAGGGGAATGACTCACAGCTCAAGGGAACATACTTTCTGGTTTTTTTTTTACCAGCCTGACTCATGAGGTGAATGTGCCAATAAACTTCCCCACCCTTGAAACTAGTCCTGACTCATGCAGAAGAGATGAGGGGAGAGAAGCATGAGGCTGGTGACCTGTTCCAGGGAGTATTTAACAGTTGTCTAAATCAGCTCTCCCTTGGGTGGGAAGTGTGCTCAGCACATGTTGATTTGGGCTTTTGAATGGGCTTTTGAAAAAAGAGCAGTAACTTTTCTAGCCACTGTCTAGGGGGAGAGATTTTGCTTCCTCCAGCACTGAACCCCCTTAAATACCTCATTCTAGTCAGGACCAGAGGCTTATGAGTTTTCCCCATTTTTCCCGTGTTTCCTAGAGGTGACACTGCTGTGACTTACAGCCCATTCACAGCCTGACGAGGCTCCTCCTGCCCTGGCCAGGGAACTTCAGTCCTTGGCTGTGCTCTTTGATGTCTCCAGTGAAAAAGGAACAAGTGCTGTCTCTAGCAGAGCCACCAGGACTAAACCTCTCAGGTCAGTGACTGCTCTCTGGTGCTTGGAGGAGATGGGGTGGATGGTGGCTCCCAGGGCCAGCAGCAGTGTGTCACCACTTCCTTTCCCTGCACAAATCAAACAGTGCCTGCTTGTCACCCGTTGTCAGAGAGATCCTCTGACTCTGCAGCAAGAATCCAGACATCTCCACCTTTGAACTCAGCTTGCTGGAGGATCTTGTGCCTTTTGAGATACTGAAAACAAATGTTACTCATGAAAGCACGTTTTATTACCTCCAAGTATTCACATAAGGAGGCATTTCTCTGACAGCCACGTTAAGAGCACAAAGTTTGCCTGAGCACTGCACCACTGCTGTCATATCATGGTTGGCATGACGCTGGTGAGGGTGATGTCCCCAGCAATGCAGAGCTTGGTGACCTCCTTCAGCTTCTTCTCACGGAAGCTGTACTGCAGCAAGTGAGCGTCGTTCACCGCCACCTTGAAGTGATCCACCTCACAAAGGATCTGGAGCTGGAAAAGAACCCAAATCAGCCAAAAGATAACCATCAGACTTGCTCTAGGAAGGAGTTTTAAGCCACAACTTTGAGCAGGCTGGAGCTGGCTGTAGGTTGCTGCCAGCTGAGTGCTGCCCGGTGGCATGTGGACAGGCTGGTGCAGCAACTCAGCTGCAAGAACACCAAGCGACCTTTGCCTTCCCCAGAGCTCTGCTGTGCTCTTCCTCCTGTGTGTTTTAGTCCCTAGTTCCTGTCTCCTCGTGACTGTGATGGTGTTTTTAAGCAGCAGTACTCCATGGAGACATTCAAGATCAGGCTGGATGGAGCTTTGAGTAGCTTGATCTAGTTGGAGATGTCCCTGCTTATGGCAGGGGGTTGGACTAGATGACCTTTGGAGGTCCCCTCCAGCCCAGACATTCTCTGATTCCATGGTTCACAGTGAGAGCTGCCTTCTCACCAAACTTGGGAGAAAAAGCTCATGAATACAGCTTGACTGATAACAGGGAACATGCTTTATAGAAACCTGCCCAACAACTGCTGCAGAAGGATGGTGTAAATGAGGATTTAGTGCCACATGAGAATAGCAGGAGGGAGGTGGAGTTATACCCGGGACATCTGAACCTGCAGGAGGGGTGGGAAGTGCAGGGGAGGTGCTGTAGACCCACTGTGCTGGTCAGCCAGGGAAGCACAACGGGCAACTGCCCCAGAAGCATCTCTGGGAGCTGATTCCTGTGCAAAAGCATCAAGGTCCTTAGAGTCTTATGACACATCCCTGACCAACCCCTCCCAGCAGGTGCTGTTGGCACACTAAGAGTGAGTTTTGGGGGTTTTTTTTGTTACCTTGAAGGGTTTTCCAGCTTCAAATGGAAACCTGGGAGCTGTCCTCTCCTCCTTTCCCCAGTTATCCTGGAACATGGAGTTGCAGACGATGACTTTCCTGTTGTCTTCCTTGAAGCGGGGATTGAAGTGGAAGGCAATGTCATTCCCTCTCTTGAAATCCACTGAAAACCTGCAAGGACAGTTCCAGCATCACCACGGTTTCTACGAAAGTCCTGGGCTCTGTAACAGAGCCTGCTAAAGTAGCAGCAAGTGGACAGAAAAAACTCCTAGAGCCCGTTAGGCAACGAGAGGACATTTACACAGTCATTCTGTGTAATGTTTGGTTTGACACCAGGCCCCCTGCTCTGTCCAGCAACACCCCACAGAACCCCCCCCACCCTTGGTGCTGGGCCCCCCCAGTACCTGTTTGGGTTGGGGTTGATGGTCCCTGTGATGGTTATGAGCAGCTGAGGCACGAGTCCTGCCTGCAGGAACAGCTCGAAGGGTACTTTCTGGGAGACAACAGGCATTTGGTGTCAGCAATGAAGCACATGAAAAGCCAAATGCTGAGGCACGAGCTGGCTCTTGGTGTGACCAACCCGCCAGGGCAGCCCCAAGACACAGTGACATCCCATCCCACCCTTCCTGGGGACAGCCATCCCCAGGTCCCTCCCATGTCCTTGCAAAACCAGAGAGCGAAGACACAGAAACCCACGTAATATGATGGAGCCCTTACCATGGGAGGAGACGGTCCCCCCTGTGGAAGAGGGTGCCCAAATCCAGGGCCACTGGGTGGCTGCCCTGGGGCAGGATATGGCCCTGGTCCTGCTGGTGCTCCAGGGAATGTTCCAGGTGCTCCTGGATACAGCCCGTGTCCTGCTGGTCCTCCTGGATACGGCCCTGGGGCTCCAGGAAAAGGTCCTGGTGCTCCAGGATAGGTCCCCGGAGGGCCAGGGTACATGGGGAACCCCCCAGGAGCTGGTGGCTGGTTCCCCCAGGAGGGCCAGCCTTGGGGCTGGGGGGCAGAGGGGGTGGGGTTGTTGCTGGTGGGCAAGGCGTCGGATAACTGGGCACAGAAGGGAGAGGAGAAGGAGGGTTAGGTGAGTGACATCAGTCCTGGGGTCAGGTTCAGTCGTCCAGCCCCCCCCACCCTTTTGTAGCCTACACTGTGTGACGAGAGCAAGAGCTCAACTGCTCCCCAGCAGTGGGATGGGGGGGGGTGAGTGCCTGGGGTGAGGTTCCCAGGAAACCAGTAAATGCCAAAGTAGCCAGAGTGGGTTTGGGGAGTTGTGCAGGTTAGTGAAGCCCCACTCCCACCCCTGCTGAAGGTCCCGTGTCAGTCACAGCCCTCCTGCTATTTTAAACAACTCCATACTTACAGAGAAACCCTCCGACATCTTCCCTAAAACAAAAAGACAAAGGACTTTTAAATCAATTTAAGGTTTTCACTGGGTGTTTGCTCTTTGCTCACGCAGCATCACAGCCCACATCAGCACCCTCATCCTCCAAGAAGCACAGGTCAAGGTGGAGCTCACCTTTATCTACCCCAAAAACCCCTGTGCCAGGCCTGCGGGTGTTTTGGCAGCGCTGGGGGGGTGACCCCAGCACAGGATGCCAGAAGGATGAAGTTAAGAACTGTTGGGCTGAATAAGGATATGAAGAACTGGTCTGAAAGCAGGGTAGCAAGAATGGAAGGTCCCTGAATCTAAAGGATGGAGTGACCTTGAAGGTTAAAATAAGCAGAAACAAGACATAGTGATTAAGAGCAGTATTTACAGATGGTGAAACTCTGTCAGCCTTGGTAGCTAATTGTGGGAGCAGGATTCCTACAGGGTTGCCTCAAACATTGTGTGGTGAAAGCAGCATTGTGACACCTGCCTGCTCCTGGAGGGGAGGGATGCATGGGAGGATGGGCAGCCCTGTCTCCCTGCACGGGCCCATGCCTACCCCTTGGAGATAAGGAGGTTCCTCCCTGTCTCCTCACACCAGCCTGGGGGTGGCCTGTGCACCTTAGCAGAAAAATCATCCAGCAGGAGTCTGATACAGGGTCTCTGCCACTCCCAGCTCAATGGGGGGAAAGGGTTAATGCCACCCTTCCTCCTCTCACCCACAGGGGAAAGGTGCTCACCACCCTCTTGCACCTTTCCCGTAGATCAGTTACCACCCTCTGCTATTCCCACGTGGATTAGGGGACATCCCCACCCCAGGAGGGGGTAAAAGGACAGTAACACACTGTGCTGGTGCCTCCACCACCTCCTCCACGGTGACCATGAAAGAACCAGACCCACGAGATGTCACCAGAGTCAGCAAGTCCTGATCTGGAACTTTCTCCTTCCTCTCTCTCTTCCCCTGAGCTGGGTCACAGAACTCCTGTTTACCACACCAATAGTTGTTAAGCTTAATTATGGTTACTCTAATTGGTAACCATATTGATTTGCCATCCTATTACTAATTGTTATTATGTTGTTAGCTGTTTAGCCCCGTTAAATAAATTCCTTTTTGTGCACCCAGGGATCAATGCTGTGTACCCCTAATGCCAACTGAGGGAACCAGCAAATCTGAGTCACCTCTGCCCCCCAGATTTGGGTGGATGTAACCCTAATGCCTTGTTCTGGCTTCTCTACATGAACCAGAGACAGATTTGGACAAAGATCAAAGCACTGAGGGGTCACTGACACAACCCATGGTGATTTTAATACTAAACCCCACACCTCTAGGAGGAGAATTTAAATGTAGACCCACCTTATTAGAATGGATTAGATAATAGAATTAATTAAGTAAATTGATGGAGCATGCACACAAAGATGTGTGTGATGTAAAATCATGTCATCACTCACATCATTTCTTTGTTATTTGCACTGGGTATAAACTGCTGCTGTCTGAGCTGCCAGGGGCTGGATTTGTGGTTCATTGCCTAGCACCCATTCCTGCAGAGCCAAAATAAAGCAAATAGCTCAACTTTGTGTATCAATTGGCTTTGCAGACCAGGTAAAGGCCCCTTTTTTTGGGGACTATACACAGGGGGGCCACAGCCACCCCCCTGCCCTGGCTGGAGAGTGCCAGCAGTCTGTGTGGGGCTCCGGGTGACATCCACGCCCACACAAGGGGGAATGGACGTGGAGACAATGCTCTGGCCCCCACAAAGGCACGAGAAGGACCAGAGCTGCTTGGTAAGATGAATAACATGGCATTGGCACCTGCCTGTGCCACAGAATCCCAGAACCCCAGCATGGT
>NW_008612510.1:1417-2191 GCF_000691845.1 Merops nubicus | reverse complement strand
GCTGGCTCTCCTTCCACCCCGGCTTGCTTCTGGCTCCCGAACCACGTTTTCCTGAACAGAATCCCCCCATCCCACCCCGCTTGTCTGTGGAAATGCAAAGGTGGCAAGACATGAATCGTCTGCACGCAGAGCCGGGAAAACAGCAAAGCTCAAACTGTCAGCGGGCCCCCACTCATGCTCCCGCCAAAGGGGAGTGAAAAGTGTATTTTTAAGGCTCTCATGGTAACTCCCCATCAGAAGTAATAGTGCTGACAGCTTTGTAAACAAAAATAGGAACGATAATTTCCCTCAAAGTTAACTCTAGAAGTACAGGTGTATGTGAATTATATGTATGTAGGAAATATATGTAGGAAAAATATGTAGGAAACATATATGTATGTAGCATCCATGTATTCAGATATAAGGAAGGAATTTATATGCAAAACTGCAAATATTCAGTCTTACGAATTATTTATTTTGCAACTAATCAGTGCCTAAAATCCACAGGCTTTGGTGGTGTTCCTTCTTGATAACTTCCTGCGGGATCAGACCTGCAAGTTTTACAGCAGTCCCCCATTATTTTTTTGTTGTTTCTTGGCTGGGAATAGAGCCCCCATCTTCTGTTAATGACGCCACGTAGCAAAAGCCATCCCGCCCAAGAGTGGCCAGGGGGCTGCAGGCCTCCTGCTAGCGGCTTTGGCAGCAGTCTTTGCACATTAGAGCTCGTTAATCCTGAGAGTTCCCTCTCGAGAATGGTGAAGATGCTCCTCCTGAAACAAAAAGGGTTGCCCCAAC
>NW_008612510.1:0-1386 GCF_000691845.1 Merops nubicus | reverse complement strand
CAGCAGGAAAAAACAAAACAAAACAAAACAAAAGAAACACAACAAACACCTTATCGGAGGGAGATATTATCACCGGGCATGGCAAAGAGTAAAACAAGCAAGTGTTCCCCAGGCTGATTTGTTTGACACTCGTTGGAGGAAGAAAAAAAAAATCCCCACCTCGAGTGTCTCAGGGTTGTGAGAAGAAGAGAAACTTTCGCTGTGACTTGGACGTGAACTTCCTGCAATGCGGGGCACGTGCAGCTTTTCACCTTTTCTTCACGTTCTGGATCAAACCCTTCCTGTTTTGATCTAACGTAGATATCATTAATTAAAATATGACTGCAATAGACGTGAGCGCCGTGTAACTAATCTTGACAACATACCTATAACTTCATTCCGTGCCAGGAATTAATTGGCTCTACTCCAATTGCTAAAACCCGCTTTCCAGCCTTTATCGTAGTTACTTTCTAGTAATGCGTGGGTGGGTTTGTTTGTGACTTAGCGTGGGCCGTCCCTGGCACCGCACCTCGTTAACTTCGTACGGAACCGCCTGCAACGCCAAAGCGGGCAAAAAACCCGGCAAAACACCGGGCAGGTGCGAGGGCGATTGCGTCATCACCCCTCCACTCGGCGCTGGGGAGCGGAATGGTTACACTAACGTCAGCGGGCAAGAAAAAACTCCTGGCGAGCCCTGCCAACGCAAACGAGACCGGGAAGGCGATGAAACACAGCCCCCGACGCCTCCGGCGCTCGGACTCCGCACGGTGAGAGGCACCCTCGGCTCCGGAGCCTCGGCCGCGGCCGCCAACAGGCTTCCCACAGCTCCCAGGGGTGGTTTTCCCAGGAAGGCGGCCTCTCGCGAAGCTGCGCTGGAGCTTCCCCGCAGCGTTTCTCGGCGGTCTCTCCGCACTGACGGCAGGCAGCGGGGAGCCCGCAGAAAAACTCCGGTAAAACTCTCACGGGACGAAAACAAAGACAATAAAGAACCGTGTTTCCTAAAAACGGCAAAATAGCTCGGCTCAAAGGCCGAACCCCGTCGCTTTGCCAGCTGCTGGGAAGGGTGCGGGATGTGTCCGTGGCCGCAGGCAGCTGCGGCACCCGCGGATCGAGCGGGGAAAACCTATAGCTGTTGCGGGCTAATGGCAAACCGGGGTCCGAACGTGTTGCACGGCAGCGCTGAGGAGGCAGGCGGACGGCGTCAGATAGCATTAACTACAGTTAGATTTGCATTATTAAAAAAACCCCACTGATTTATTTGCGGTGTATCATGCCATCGCATCTTACAGTGCCGGAGTGCGGCGGAAATCTCGGCGCTGGCTCCGAAGCCTGCGGGGAACGTTGCTCCTCCCCTCGTCAGAAGGACGTAGACGGGGAGAGCCCTCGCCGTACCGAGCCCCCCGGTGC
>NW_008612509.1:493-2574 GCF_000691845.1 Merops nubicus | reverse complement strand
AACCTCCCGCGGCATTTTTCCGCCCCCGCGCTCTCGCTGGGCGGCCGGGGGGGGCAGGCTCTGGGCCCCGTGCTCGGGCAGCCTGGGCAACCTGCGAGGGCACATCTCTGCCCTTTCCCGAGCCAGCACAGGTGCCCACGGGGCAGAGGGCGTTTTTAAGGAGGATTTGTGTAGTGGAAGCAAAACGGTGAGAGGGGAGAGAGTAGGGGGTTAGCCATGGGCAGGGCAGGGTGCATGGGGCCAAGAAAGGTGCTTCTGTGCAAGTATGGTGAGGGATGTCCAACCTCCGTGGGATGGGGGGACCTCAGCAAGAGGGGAGGGAGACAAAGAGCTGGCTGGTGCCACCAGGAGAACAGAGGATGGGGAGAAGGAGCTGGCTGCTGCCATCAGAAGCACAGAAGACAGGGACGAAGTCCTCCAGCTCTTTCCACCAACTTTTGATGGATGCTGTGCTTTGCCACACTGAGCAGCAGCAGCTTTAGCATTCTGCAAGAGCTCCAAAATTTGCAGAAGAGCAGCTCACCAGAAGGAAAGACCATGTGGAGAATGGGCACAAGCTGATTCTCGTGTGCCTGCAGCTCAGCAGCGTTCACGCTTGTGGAGCTGGCAGCCACTGCACCCAGGGGACAGCCGGGCAGTGGGAAGGTTATCTCCAGCCACACCAAGGAAATAAAGCAAGGCAATGCCACATGCTAAGGGGCTGCAGACGTTTGGATGTTGGCACAGATCTGGATGGAGCTGCTGATACTCAGCGTGGGTTGCAGTAGGGTGGGAAGTGCCAGGGAAGACCTGCCCATTCTCTGAAGGTGCTGTGCGGCGGAGGGAGCCCTCCCCAGGGCAGGTGTCCTGGGTGAGTCCTCCTGAAGCTCAGAGTGGTCTCTGTGAACCTGAAGCCCACGAGCTTCATCTCATGTTTGAGAATGAGCAGGTCTTTCTCCTTCTTGGAGTGTAAGGTCTTCAGGACTGGCAAGAGTCCCCTTGCTGGCTGGCAGATGGAGCCCCACCCTAGAGGAGATCTCTGGGACCTGATTTGTGCAGGTCTTGGTGAAAGCTTGAACCCCTGGAGCGCTTTGCACCTGTAGCCCTGTGCTCGCAGGAGCATCCTCTCTGCTTGAAGCCCTCCTGATGCCTCCTGGTCATCACGACTCTCTGGCCACGCTGGCTTGCTGCAGCTCCCTTGGGCTTTGTCAATGGCACGTTTGGTAGCTCTGTGGCCATCGTGCTTTCTGACATGTTTTCTTTTCCCCCATGATTCTGAGAAATGTGTTCGTTTCTTTGTTGAGGAGGGAGAGCAAAAGGTCATCCCTCGCTAGCAACTCATTAAAGTGAAACAATGGAAAGAGCAGCAAATGGGCTCTGGGACCAGCTTCTCCAGGCATGTGTGACGCTGCCTTTTGTCAATGCAGGAGAGGGGTGGCCATCGGGATGGGGGCATTGTGGGGAGGCCCTCCCACAAACCAGTTCAAGGCATCGCTGGAGGACCTCAGTGTGTGTCAGGGCTTTTGTTTGTTTGTTTTGTGTGTGTGCGTGTGTGCAATGCACATTTAGCCCTGCTGTCATTAAAAAGAATATTTTATGAAAATTTTCTCCTTCCCCCCTCCCGAGCTTCCCGGCTTTGACCAGTTCTGTTTCCTTCATGTGGGAGGCAGCTGCATTTGTCTCACTAATTGTGTTGCCCTGTTGCTATGTACTGCTGAGGACTTGGTGACAAAACGAAGATGTGAAGCGTTCCTCTTTCCCAGGCCTGGCTCTGGAGGTTTGGTTTTAGGGGAGGCCAGAGCACCCCCTTTCTCAAGGATGCCCATCGGGGGGTTGGAGTCCATCGGTGTGGTGTTGCTAAGAGCTGATGACTGCACTCGGAAGTGATGGGAAGAAGGAGCCGCTGCTCCGTGCTGGTGGTACCTCTGAGGGTGACTTGGTCGAGTCCATTGCCTGTCCCAAGAGGAAAAGGACAGCCACCCATGTTCACGGGGGACAGCTTATCTGCATCCACAAGCAGCAACTAAGCTTGAGCATCCTGCTGGGCCTCCACCAACTACTGAACACCCCGTCCCAGCCCCCACTGGCAGGCCTCTGGGGCA
>NW_008612509.1:0-316 GCF_000691845.1 Merops nubicus | reverse complement strand
CCGGCGGGCCCACCAGCCCGGGGGAGGGGGAGCCTGGCACAGCCGACGCCTCCTGCCCGAGCCGCTGGGCTGGGTGAGGCAGTTCTCCCCGTTTGAGGTGGGGTGCTCTAGACGTGAGGGAGGGGAGCGAGCTGCGAGGGCAGGAGGGTCCGGGAGGCGTTAGCTGCCGAGGGGGGATCTGCCTCCCCGGGATCCCGCAGCCCCATCGCCGCTCCGTGCCCGGCGGCACTTCGAGCAGCCGCCAGCTGGGACTTGTGCTATTTCTTGGCGTGAGGCGTTTGTAGCGACCTGGCCAAACCTCCCGGAGCGGCGGCAG
>NW_008612508.1:0-1492 GCF_000691845.1 Merops nubicus | reverse complement strand
CATCCCATGGGGTGTGGGTCTTGAGGAGGGTCCAGCACCCTCCATCAGCACCTTTGCCTGCTCCCCAGGGGAAGAGGGTGCCGGGGGGACCCCAGATGATCCAGCTCAGCTTGGATGGGAAGAGGCTCTACGTGACCACGTCCCTCTACAGCGCCTGGGACAGGCAGTTCTACCCCGACCTCATCAAGTGAGAAGAAGGGGAGGAAGGAGGGTGGTCACAGGAACTCGTCGGGTGGGGGGCCAGGATTTTGGGAGCTCCTTGGAGGCGGGGGGCAGGTCCAGCTCCCCCCAACCCCCCCCCTCGTTGTCCCCCTCCATGGGCAGGGAGGGCTCGGTGATGCTGCAGCTGGACGTGGACACGGAGCGGGGCGGCCTGAAGGTCAACCAGGACTTCTTGGTGGATTTTGGGAAGGAACCCGAGGGGCCCTGCCTGGCCCACGAGATCCGTTACCCGGGCGGGGACTGCACCTCCGACATCTGGGTCTGAGCACCCCCGTTTTGGGGGCTCCAGCACCCCCAGGAGCCCGGGGAACCCCCTCAATAAAAGGGGGGGCTGGGGCTGCTCTCCTCAGCTCCCGTCTCGCTGGGAGCCACGGGCCAGTCGTGCAACCACACCGGGGGCACCCCGACCCCGGGAGGGGGGGTCACCACACGCTTGGCACCCTCGTGCACCCACGCCCATCACACGCGCTTTGCACGCTCAACCCACGCACCTCCCACCCGCACTTTTCACGCTCGTTGCACGCCTGTTGCACACTCATTGAACACACGCCTCTATCACACGTTTTGCACACTCATTGCATACCCGTTACACGCTTATTGCACACAGTGACCCATCACACACACTTTGCACGCTCGTTGCACACACCTATCACACACGCTTTGCACGCTCACTGCACACCCATTACACACGCATTGCACACCCACACCCATCACACACTTTGCACACACCCCCCTATGGGGCACACTTTGCATACTCATCGCACACCCGTTACACACGCATTGCACACAAGCCCCTATTACACACGATTTTCACGCTCGTTGCACACACGCACCTATCAGGCACACTTTGCACGCTTGTTGCACACCCACCCATCACACACACTTTGCACGCCCATTAAACACTTGTTGCGCAACCACACCCATCACACACGCTTCGCACGCTCGTTGCACACCCGTTACACACTCATTGCGCCCACACGCCCACCACACACACTTTGCACGCCCGTTGCACGCACTTCGCGCACTCGTCGCACGCACTTACCCATCACAAACACCCTTTGCACACCCGCACGCACCACACGCTCCTTGCACGCGCGTTGCACACGCGCCGCACGCGCACGCACGGCGCGCCCCCGGCTCCTTCCCACTCGCGCTTCCCCCAACCAATCAGAAGCCTGTTACTAGGCAGACTTCAGCCGGGCGCCGCCGTCTCCGCTTGTATCCGGGTAGGGAACGGGCCACGGCCAATCACAGCTCAGGGACGCGCGGT
>NW_008612507.1:0-5858 GCF_000691845.1 Merops nubicus | reverse complement strand
GATTCTGTGATTCTGTGATTCTGTGGTACAAAAGATACAGGTTTACAGAAGTTCAAAAAACAGGGCTTTATATAAGCAGTAACTAATACAGTTAAAACCGTTTGTTTTCTAATTCAAAGTACTTTGCTTCAAAGATAAGGGTCTGATCAAAACCAGTTAAACCAGTTTAGGAAAAGTCCAGGAACTTATTTTCAGCTGTGTATTAAAGCTAGCTAGAATATTTAAAGATATCTTTGGATTCAGAACAGAGCCAACACCTCATGAGAGGAAACTTAAGAATTTTACTCTCCGAAGAACTAACACAGTTTTTGGTCAGGTGCTGCTTTTATTTTTTAATAAATTAACTAATAGAGGCTAATTATTTAGTGTTATGGGTGTTTTTTAAATTTAATTTTGAATGTATTTAACGCAAATTATATATTGTTATACAAACTGGATGGTTAACAAATATGTTATTTGCAGTTGAACGTGTTCTGTATTTTTTCCATGCTAAAGTACTAATTCTTTGTTTTTCCATATCAGCTGTTAGGTTTACAATGTATAATCAGTAAGGATTACCAAATTACTAAATCACAGAATGGAAGGGACCTCTGCAGATTGCCTAGCCCTCTCCAAAAGCTCTAAGAAGGGCCATCTAGAGCAGGTTCATCAGGGCTGTGTCCAGTTGGGTTTTGAGTATCCAGGGACAGACTGTACACCATCTGTGGGCAACCTTCACAATTTAAAAAAAAGTTTTTTTCTCGTTTCAATGGAATTTCCAGTATTTCTGTTTGTAGCTTCTTGTCCTATCACTGGATAGCACTGAGAAGAGTCTGGCTCAGTCCTCTTCAATCCCCTGACCAGGTACTTATACACAGTGATAAGATCCCCCTGAGCCTTCTGTTCTCCAGGCTGAACAGTCCCAGCTCTTTCAGCCTGTCCTTGCATGACAGATGCCCCAGTCATTTGATCACCTTCATGGCCCTTTGATGGACTTACTCCACTATGTCCCGGTCTCTCTTGTACTGGGACCCCAGAAATAATTCACTAGTGCTGGTAGAGGGGAAGGATCAACTCCCTTCACCTGCTTACAGTGCTCTTCATGGTGCAATCCAGGAAGCTGTTTGGCCTTCTTTGCCATGGGGGTATACTGCTGGTCAGTGTGCTGTCCACCCAGATCCCCAAGGCAAACCAGCTGCTTTCCATCTGGTTGGTCCCCAGTCTATACTGGTGCACTGGGTTACTCCTCCTTTGCTGAACTTCTTGTGGTTCCTGTTGGGTGATTCTTATCTTTTGCTGCATGGCTACTCTTCTGCTGACCACTTGCCCAACATAGAAGGATGTTATCATTAATGGGCAACACATAAGCCAGATACCTCCCTCTGGTCTTAGATCATATGCAAGAGATCCAAGGTGGCCCACCAGTGGAGGAATAAATAGACCAATGCATTCACACACACCACATAACGTAGTGAAGAAGGGAGCGAGTCGATTCCAAAGCCAGGCCATGGGGAAGGAAGGACCCAGGCAATCAATCCAATCCCAATCATACAGTAACTGCTAGGAGAAAGCTTCATAATTCCCTTCCTGTCTCAATCTTGTCCTGCCATTACTGGGAACTCTACTTGCTGTGAAGAGTCAGAGAGCCCTTTCAATAACCACAATCCACACACAGCACATCCACTGTGTGGACAGATCTAACCCCACTGCAAGCAGAGTCAGCTCTTACAGAGGTGCCTTCTTGCCCCGCCTCCAGGTTAATGTGGAAGGTGGGAGCACTGATGGTGATCTCCTAATCAGTTCCCACCCAAGGCTGGCCAGACCCTGGGTGAAAACCAATCAGGAGGGTCTTTGTTGCCTGGTTGTGGATATCATCTATATGCCAAGCCTGATTCAGGGCTGGGTGTTTAACCCCAACACTTCAGCTACACACAAACATCACTTCACCTTTTGCATTCTTGCTGTGTCACTTAAAAGCAGCAGAAACACCCATCAGGAGATCAAAATTATGAAGCTTCATTTCATACTTCTTTTGAAAAAATAGATTAAAACACCTCTTCACTGTCCTGGCTCCTGTGTTGAGTCCTGTCAGCTCAATATTAGTGATATTTGTGTTGGATATTTTCTCTCTGTTATTGAAATTTTTTGATGTAACAGCATTTTGGTATATCAGTACATTCAATGGTATTTTAATACATTGAGTGTACCAGTAAACCTGTGGGTGACAGAAAGAGCTGCTAGGGATGGCTGATGTCTCTGAGGAATGCTGTAGGATGAATTGATCCTTGAAGAAGGACAGAAGCTTAGTAACAACTTGATTGTGTGAAGCTTAGGTCATCACACTATTTAAGAAACATCTGTCTGGATCATATGACTAAAATAAAACAGCTCAGTAAAGAACAAATTTTGTACAGAATAGACTTGTTGAAAGGAACCAGATACTAAAGATGTGAAAGTTGTTGCTCAGTGAGGAACAGCATACTGGCTGAAAGGAGTTATAAGGCAGATGGCCTTGTTATGAGCAGCAGATTAAAGAAAGGGAGCCTCGTGGGCTCATGGTTCTGGTGCCCAGCTATCACAGGCAGAGGGTCACAAAAGTCCCTTCGTAAAATGATGTTCCATTTTTAACAGAGGTGTGCCTTCCTGAAATGCTGGGGTCTGAACCCCAAGCCCCCGAATTAAGGTTGCCATATGGGTGATTCCCACAGCCCTTCATACAGAGGGGGTGAGTTTGCCTTATAGCTTCCCCCCAGGGTGCGGCCGGCCCTGCAGGGAGAGCCAGAAGGGAAATGAGCCCCAGGGGTCCCGCAGTGAGTTGACAAAGGTCAGGGGTCTGCTTGGGGATAAAAGCTGGGACCACTGGCAGGGAGTCAGGAGTGTCTGTCTGTGGAGTGCACTCCACAGAGCTTCCTGGTTCAGGAGAGACCTCCTGACTCTCCCTGGAGCTGGGCCCCAGTCTGTTTAGACCTTTGTGAACACGGGCTGATCGGGTGAGAGTCACTGTGTGGGCACCTTTCTCTTATGTGTTCAGCTTGCTGGTCTGGCTGTTTCCCATGCCAACTGTGGGAAACCTCAGGTCTCTGTTTGTACCACCTGTTGTGGGCCGAGTTACATCCTTTGTGAGATCATTGGGGGTGGCGTCAATCATGTACAAGCTGATTGATCTGTTTGTACCCCCAGTGATCATTCATGTCACGATGTTTCTGATTACAATACAGTCTACTTATTGGTTTCTCTTCCTGCTAGCTGTATCATTCTTGTTGGGCCTAGTCATTGGCAGAACACTTCCTGTAACCTTCTTTTAATTGTCCTTCAATTTGCAGTCTAAATGCATTAATCAATATACATCTTTGTTTCTCTGCTAGCACTTGCCTTTTTATTCAACAATTCATTCCCACAGCCATACATTTGTAGAGAGCAATCTTAGCCCATTTCAGCTTTCATTTTAGCAGGCTAGAATAGCCATGCTCTGTAAGCCTTCTTTTGTGTACAGAATCTCTCTTAATCATTACAGGAGCCGCATTTGCATCTTTTTCAGATTCAATTCATGATTTTTTCAGAGTATTCAAGGTGGTTTCACTGAGATCTTGGACAGCAAAAATATTTTTATACCTTTACTGAAAACAGATCTCTCTGCTGTCAGGTTGTTATTTGTTCCCAAGCACAGAACTACACATTCCTATATACATTAAATTCCTTCTCATTTCTATTAGTCTAGGATATAGGCTCCTTTAGTATTATTTCTAATTGGTAATCATTAATTATTTGTGTGGATGATGTTTCTTCACTGTGAATTCACAATGAATTTCATTAGCATGTATCCACATGTCAACGTTACTTGTAGCCATTTCCTTTTGTCACCTCATTTCATGCTGCACTCTTCTTCTTTATCTTATTTATTAGTTTTCCATATCAGAATGTTGAAATCTGCTTCATTGTTTTGTGTAGTAATTACATAACATACCGTGAGATTTGATACCTTTGAATTCATGGTAAGTTCTCCCTTCTTTGTTTTCATTACCCTTTTCTTGCATACGCTTCATAATTTGTCCTCAAGGACTGATTAAACAGAATCAACATCTAGTTCACATAAACAAGAACCAGCATTTCTCTATGTGTATAATTATATACACTATACAATTTCTTGTCTTACTGCTCATAATAATCACTTCATAATCTTTGCTGTTATTCTATTAAGCAGTGTAATAATATCCTTTATCATAAAAACATCCTCCCTCGATGGTATTTTCTTCAAAGCTATCTATTTTTAGCTTAGTGTTTCTGATTTTGTAGGTTCAAAATAATTAATGTATTTCCCATGTTTACTCTGTTCAAAATAAACTATTCATGCTTTCAGCTGTGAGATGAAATAGTATCTCTTCCTCAGTCATACAATCACTATTTCAAAAATTTGCAGTTCATTGGTGTTTATTGGATCTTTTGTCCTTTGATTGACAATGCTGCATTGTATTCATTTCAACTTGGCCTGACAGGGGTAGATCAGAAGACTGAAGCACTCAATGCTGAGGATCCTCTTCATCAAAGGAATATGCAGAGGAGAGAAAATCAACCATGTCAAATCCAGGGCATTGTTCTGCTGCCTATGGTCTCCATCCTCACAGCGCCCAGGTTCTCAAGAAAAGGTTTCATAATCAGAACTTTCTGCCTTGACTATATGATGAGAGGGATGGGTAAAGTCAAGTTTTGAAGATAATGATCCACCTAGTGGTGATAAGTTACCTTGATGCCATTGTTGGCATGGTGACCTAAGAGACAGCGTTTCCTCTGAAGTCTCCTGTGGATGCCTGCAGCAAGGCAATGCAGAATTGTAAGAGGCATCTGCAAAGGAGGAGAAAGAGAGCAGAGAATTGGGATGCACTGAATGAAGAGTAGGTGAGAAAGCTCCTGCTTGTTCAGATGACCCCAGGGACAGTTACTGGGAGAGTCCTCTAAGTACAGACGAGGTATATAGTGACTGGTGGCCATCAGTTTGCTGATATGATGCTACTGCCTGTGTAAACTCTGCTGCTGGCACTGAGAACACAAATGCATGTGTTCTCTGAGTCACAGAGAACTATGGTCTTGTGATCAGGGCAGCAATGTATATTGCTTCTCCTCAGGACTGAGCTAATTGCTGTTATTCCACCAGAATTAGGAATTGGATACCCAAATCAATGCTAGAAGGTACACACTCTTCCACATTTTCCTACATAGTGACCATGAGACTGAGGATGCAGAAGCCCAGATGAGCTGCCAGATTAGGTGTTCCCACCTGAGGATGCTTTCTGTCTCTCTGTCATTGCTGCATCTGTTATGTGGCCGCAAAGTGTAGTTATCATTCCTGGTCTTCAAGAACACTGCCATTGTTCATTCAAATGTATTGAGGGAATAGTCCCCTCAAACCCAGCAGTTGTGAGGTTAATACCTCTCTGATACTGCCATCCAAGACGTGGATTTCTCTTGACACAGATCCACAAGGAGTGTCATTTTCTTAGGACTCCTGGTTGCACCTCTGAAATTTCTTTGAACTTGGAAAGATAGCTGTTAACATGGCAGAACTAAGTAGATAAAGAGTCAAAAACCCCCAAAACAATGAAAGGCAGGCATCAGCAACGGGGGGCAATGGCAACAGAAAGTAGGACAGGAAAAAGGGTTTCAAACGTGAAGATGTTCAGATGAATAAGGAACAGCTGAAGACTGACCATCAACAGCAAATGGAGTTGTTGATATGTCACTTGAATCTTGGACTTATGTGCCATTAACTTTTTCAGACAGTGGAGGAGGAGAAAGATGTTTAGAGAAGCCACCAGGCATGGCAATTAAGAATCATGGAAATTTTACTTTATACTGAGTGTGAATCATAGAATCATAGAATCCTT
>NW_008612506.1:0-1067 GCF_000691845.1 Merops nubicus | reverse complement strand
GAAGAGGAAGAGGAAGGGGGAGGAAGAGGAAGGGAGGAAGTAAAGAGGAAGAGGAAGTCAGGAGGAAAGGGGAAGGTGAGGAGGAGGAAGAGGAAGAAGAGGAAGGAGGAAGAGGAAGAGGAGGAAGGAGGAAGAGGAAGGAAATAGAGGTGGGAGATGATGAAGGGGATGAGGAAGAGGAGGGGAAGAGGAAGAAGAGGGGAAGGAGGAGGAAGAGGAGGAAGAGGAGGAGGAGGAAGAGGAGGAGGAAGAAGAGGAGCCCCAAGCTGAGGAGGATGAAGATGAAGAGGATGGAGATGAGGATGGAGGAGGAAGATGAGGAAGAAGAGGAAGAGGAGGATGGGGGAGGAGGATGAAGATGAGGATGGAGAGGAGGAGGAAGAAGAGGTGGAGGAGGAAGAGGAGGGAGGAGGATGGAGGAGGAAGATGAGGATGAGGAAGAGGAGGAAGTTGAGGATGGAGGTGAGGAGGGAGGAGGATGGAGGCTGACGATGAAGATGGTGAGGAGGAGGAGGAGGAGGAGGAGGAGGAGGAGGAGGAGGAGGAGGAGGAGGAGGAGGAGGAGGAGGAGGAGGAGGAGGAGGAGGAGGAGGAGGAGGAGGAGGAGGAGGAGGAGGAGGAGGAGGAGGAGGAGGAGGAGGAGGAGGAGGAGGAGGAGGAGGAGGAGGAGGAGGAGGAGGAGGAGGAGGAGGAGGAGGAGGAGGAGGAGGAGGAGGAGGAGGAGGAGGAGGAGGAGGAGGAGGAGGAGGAGGAGGAGGAGGAGGAGGAGGAGGAGGAGGAGGAGGAGGAGGAGGAGGAGGAGGAGGAGGAGGAGGAGGAGGAGGAGGAGGAGGAGGAGGAGGAGGAGGAGGAGGAGGAGGAGGAGGAGGAGGAGGAGGAGGAGGAGGAGGAGGAGGAGGAGGAGGAGGAGGAGGAGGAGGAGGAGGAGGAGGAGGAGGAGGAGGAGGAGGAGGAGGAGGAGGAGGAGGAGGAGGAGGAGGAGGAGGAGGAGGAGGAGGAGGAGGAGGAGGATGGAGGATGATGATGAAGATGAGGAGGATGGAGGCTGACGATGAAGATGGTGAGGA
>NW_008612505.1:946-1423 GCF_000691845.1 Merops nubicus | reverse complement strand
AAGGAGGACACCGAAACACCTCTGCCTGCCTCCTGCTTCCCACGGGCAGAGGAATGTGGCCCTGCTCGTTCCCTGCGCCGCCGAAACCTCCTTCAGCCCCGTTTGAGGCTGGGTTTAACTCTGAAATCAGCAGCCAGCTCGCCTGCTCCAGCCCCATCCCTCAGCCCCGGCCAGATCCGAGAGCTTTAAATGGTTTTTTGGGGGGGTGAGGTGGCTCACCTCTGCCTGCCTCCTGCTTCCCACGGGCAGAGGAATGTGGCCCTGCTCGTTCCCTGCGCCGCCGAAACCTCCTTCAGCCCCGTTTGAGGCTGGGTTTAACTCTGAAATCAGCAGCCAGCTCGCCTGCTCCAGCCCCATCCCTCAGCCCCGGCCAGATCCGAGAGCTTTAAATGGTTTTTTGGGGGGGTGAGGTGGCTCAAAGGACAGAGCTCAGAGCTTCATCACGCTGGGAGGAACAAACCCAAGCATGTGCCTTGC
>NW_008612505.1:585-896 GCF_000691845.1 Merops nubicus | reverse complement strand
GCACTTGCTGGTTTAACTCCTGAGTGCCATCAAGGGAGTTAAATATTGAACAAACAGCCAGCCAAAGAGCCAAGCAAAACAAAGGCTGAGTGAGGCCGGCGCTCTGACTCATTTGGCATGAAAATGCAGCGTGGAATAAATTAAGATCAGCTCTTCCTCATCCTCCCGGCGTGGCACAGGGCAGAGGAGCTGAGTGGTCACCGGCGGTGCCACCGGGCACCCTGGCATGGCAGGTTTGGGCTGCTGGGGGTGCCAGGCTGGAGGCAGCAAGTCAGGCAGTTGTGCCAAGCAAGGCAGGCACCCACGCTGGG
>NW_008612505.1:0-420 GCF_000691845.1 Merops nubicus | reverse complement strand
TTCTTGTGATGGCAGCTGCTCGTGGGCCTCGTTCTCCTGTCTCATGGGTGGATGGAGAGGGTGGGGGGTCCCTGCTCACCAGGGGGGACACGCAGGTGTCCCCTCTGCCTCCTAGGTGGCCCTGGACACCCGTGGGGGAGCACGGGTCTCGTGGGAGCTCAGACATGAGCCGTGCACCCCTGGAGCCCCAAATCCTCCTGGCGATTCTGACGCTGAAGGGGCTCCACTGCCCTCAAGGGACCATCCCCCACTGCCAAAGCCCCGAGGAGGATGTCTCAAGGTGGGGTCTGCCCTTGGCACCGGCTGCCCAGAGCGCCTCGAGAGGAAGGAAAAGGTCCAGGCTGCAGAGCAGGCTTCGGCCCGTGATGTACAGGCTGGGAATTTCCGGGGTGTAATGTTTGCATCTGTCCAAATACGAGC
>NW_008612504.1:27431-40339 GCF_000691845.1 Merops nubicus | reverse complement strand
AAACACGGCGCTGGGCACAAGCCTCCCTCCTCCCGGGTCCTGTTTACAGATCCGCCTGGCCCAGCCCGGGTGTTAGTGCTGCTACGGGCACTGATAACGCTGTTAATGAGCGCGCTGCTGATAGCCGAGGGGCAGACAGCCCTCCAGATGTCCAGCAGCTTTCTCTCAGCCAAGGCAGCTTCTCCAGGGCAGTGATTTAACTAGGGATGGGCTAACTCGACTCATCCTCTCTCTTCCTGCCCCTCTCCCACTTGCTTGCTTGCTTAATGACTGGGTTAAACTTGTGCCAATATGTTCAAATGGAACGGGTGCTCTTCTTCAATGTAGAGGCCAAATCAGGAGAATTAACTGGTCTCCCAAAGCTTCACAGGTCCTCTGGGTGCAATCTCAGCTCCAGAGCCAGGTGAGTGCATGTCAGGCTACGAACAACACCTCATCCTTGCAGCCCACAGGCACACTCCTGCTGGCAAAGACACTGGGGCATAGTAGACCCCAACATTTTATTTCAGGCTGACCTTTAAAGGAAAAACCTCCAGTTCAACACAAGCTCCTTTTCCCCAGGATATATTCAGACTCCTGGCCTCCATTTCCCTGTTCTGCACAGTCACCCCAATGGAGGACCATGGCACTGAAAACCAGCCAGGTTTGTTACTGGCTCACACGTAAATCATTGGCTTTGTTCAACAAAGAGGCCACCAACTAGCTCTTGAGATATGCCAGTTCCCTACTGAGCTCTGGAATGGGGTCTGGAGAAGAGCCAGGCGACCAAAAGAGAGCCCAGTTTCACTCAGGGGATCCCAGAGCATCAAAGTGAGGAGCAAGAACATGGTCATCCATGCAGGCTAGAGACACTGATCCTCTGGGGGAAGGCAGAACAAATCTAACCATGGGAATTCATGAAAACCTGCCCAGATCAGAGCATCCGGGCCCCACTGCAGCAGCGCAAGGGTTTGGTCAGACATTAAACATGACTCTTTTGTTGGCAGACATCAAACACAATGGCTGCACCAGCGCACACTGGGTGTTCTCGCCAGGAGCAATGGGCCCCTTTCTCTCTTGTTTTCCGTCCCTTTCGTCACAACCCCAAGCGTGATAACCTGTGCTCCCCCACCCACACCTACCCCTAATCAGCTTCTTGAGAAGTGTTTCATGGCTCTGAGCACCCAACTCACGTGTTTTTGCCAGCTGCAAGAAGCCCAGGGCTTGGGGGTTCATCTGGGACACACAACTCCTCTCCTTTCATGGGGAGATCCATCCTCTTCTGATGGACTCTCCGTGTTCACCAACTCACCCAGTAGTGCCAAATCCTTACTGCCAGCCACAAAAACAGGAGGATCAGTTTACCACAGAGTCCCAAGAGAGGGATCAGTTGGCCCTGCAATAGGAAAGGGAACGGGGACAGCACAGCTTGGACCTGAAGCATCCCTCACCCCACATGGCTGAGCCCGTGGGGTTTGCACAGAGGGTCCAGCTCTGAAGTCAGTATTAAAAGGTTGTAGCTATCACCCCCAAAAAGAAGAAGCCTTTCTACCAGAAGTGCGTCAAATCGGCATCATCCACCACCTCAGCTGGACTGTCAGTTTTGCCTTTTGGGTGTGTTTGGGTACCTGTGCCCTGGATAAAGGCACAAAATAATGGTACATGTGAGGAGAAAAAAACAAAAACAAAACAAAAAAAAACCATAAAACTTAGAGTCTACCTAAAAACAAGGGAGTGTGGAACTCAAGTGGATTTTAGCCAGAGCAATGCAGCTAAGCACTCCCAGCACAAGCCTGTGCCAGGAGATTAGCTGTATACCTGCCTGAGCTATGGCACATATTAGTCACCACAGCTTGTGGTTTTACCAGTTGGCACATTCTTTGCTGAAGCCGTTGACATGGGGCAACTCAGCAGGTGTATAAAGGAGCTGATCCCCATTGGCTGCCCTTGGCAGAGCCGTGAGCTTCGCACTAATTAATGTAATGACAATAATAGACCCAAAGTAAACAAGGTGGAAGAAAAAAAATCAATGGGCTGGGAGCAGAGGCTGCACTCAGCGGGGAGCAGTCCTGGAGGCTTCTACCTGTGCCCGGCTCCGTCGGGAAGACTGACAGGCATCCCCGAGGATCGCCAGCCAGGGGCTCTGCCCTGGGCTCCAGCGGAGCCGTGCCAGCAGCCGTCCCACCCGGCGGGCAGCAGGGAGGTAAGGGAAGGGCACACAGCGACGGGGTCAGCGGGCTGGGGCCACGGCAGCGGCTGCGGGGCGCAGCCTTGTCGGGCACTTGGGTAACCCCTGATGCAGCCTGGATGGCTTTGGATTTTAGGGCCTCTCCTCGCCCTTTCCTGATCCCAAAGCAGAGGAGTTATGGCCCTAAAGAGAGGGGAGGGCATTTGCTCCTGTGCTAGTGAGTTAGGACAGTTTTGGAGCCAAATGGGGAAGAACCTGGGATCAATCTCCTCTAACAGAAGTGCACGGAATCTCCAGAGGGCAAAAGGAGCTAGAAACCTAAGGCCATGGGCAAAGGAAGCACTGAAATTTCCAGCTCTTCTCAGACAGCTTCTCCCCTAAAGCCCTAGAACAACATAATCTAATTCCCCCACCCTCAAACACAGCTCGGGGGTCTGCTTTCACCCCAGCCACTCTGGATTTCACTTCCCGGACTGAAAGCACCTTTCCATCTGCTGACCCCACAGAGAGGCTGACCTTGCCTGACTGCTGGATATGAGCGAGGAGATTTCTCTCCCATGGGCAATACAGTCCCACTGAGATTTTTCCAAAAGCTGGACAGAAAAGCTCCCAGGCTCTGCATGTCTATCTGAGCTCTCTCTCAAGCTCCTCTCTGCCAGTGTGCTCACAGCTTTGTGCTTTTTCCTCTGTGCTACAAGCAGAAAGAACCCAGGTATTAATTTTGTCTCAATCTCAGCCTGCCTAGCTGAGAGATTGGATCTTTTCCCTGCACGTTAGATCAAAACTTACAGATCCTCTTTTCATTTTCTTCAGCTCCGCCACGATTTGTATGGCTGTATGAGGCACATGGTGCAGCTCTTAGAGCCCAAAACACAAGGAAAAGGTTGAACCCATCAACCAAAATCTGGCAGCTCTGAATTTTAGCGCAGGTCTGAGCTTGCTCTGTATTTCTACCTAATTCTTGCAGCAGCAAAGGGAAAGGAGGAAACCTCCATCCATACGCAGAGAAGGTGTGAAAGGTGAGGATGGGGGCTGTTTGGGCACCTCTGGTCCCAGCTGCTCCAAGTACTGGCGGGGCAGGGCAGAGACATCAAATATTTGTACTTACTTTAATGCAGCTTTTGGCAGAAGGGCCTTTTCCCAATGCCCCACAATGACTCTGTCCACCATGAAACTTTTAATGTCTAACCTGTGCTAAGGACCAATCTCTTTTCCCCCTCACTCAGCTTCTGGAGACAGAAGGGGAACCTGCAAAGCAAGGAAGGGAGGTTACCCTACAAGTGGCTTTTACAGCAGAGCACAAGACCTCTCCTCTCAGCACGTCCCCCACCACCTTTCTCACTTTAAACCTCTTTGTTCAGCACAGCAGGTGACCCCCAGCAGATGAATCATGTCAGGCAACAAAGTCTCAAAGCAGAAGTCCTGCCCTCACTGCAAGAGCAGGTCGACGGCAGCCCCAGCAGACGCCTGCACGATCCACTATGAGCAGTTCTGGCTGTACCGCCACTGCTCCTCGGTGCAGCAGAGGGACAGGCAAGCTCAGAGAGCCGGGCAGCTCTTCTCGGGGCTGCTGGCCATGAACGTGGTGTTTCTGGGCTGCGCCTTCATCAGCAGTATGATTTTCAACCACGTGGCCATCACGCTGGCAGAGGTCTGGATCCTGCTCTCCATCCTCAAGGTCTTGTGCCTGTGCTGGATTATCTACTACGTGCTGGGCACCAGCCGGCAGCCGCACGCGGTGCTGCACCGGGACCCCCACGCTGGCCCCATCTGGATTCGGGGTAAGTTCTGCTTTTATTTGTCATCTCACGCCTTCCCCCCTTCCCAGTGCCCAGAAGATCAGGATTTTTTTTTCCCCTACTACTAAAAGAGCTAGAAGCCACAGGAGATGTGGTTAGCTTGTCAGCCCGTGGTTTGGGGCGGGGGGAAGACAGGGGCACAGTGGTTGCCACAGAGGGGAACCTGAGAAGCCAAAAAACTGTTGTACTTGGCTTCCCTTCAGCCTGCAGTCCAACTTTGTTCTGTGGTGCCTTCCCAAAGCACAATCCAGGCATCTCCCACCTACAGCCCAGCGACTGAGCATGCCAGAGGAGATGTGGGGGAGGTTTTGGGCATGACCACTTTGCAAAGTGAAAGGAGAACGCTGCATTTAACATCCAAGGGTGTCAGCAGCCCCATGCCACCCTCATCCTTGTTTAACATCACAGCAGGCCCGTTTCCAGGGGAAGATTCCTGGCCTGTGAGTCACAGCACAGTGACACTCAGGCTTTCCTGGGAGATTTCCCATCAGTAGTTGCCTCACTTTGTGAAATGACACTTCTCCAAGCAGCCCTGCCTCTGGTTTATTCTGGAGTTTCTAATTAGCACACGGGCTTCTTAACTAAGCAAGGAGAATTAAAGGGAAGACAGCTACAAGGTACTTGAGTACCTAAAGCTGCAGAGAGGTATCCAAAACAAAAGGGCAAGTCAAGTCAAGGGTCCTAACTTCTGTAGACTGGTGCTGCCAAACGCCTCAGCAGATCTGTGCTCCTCCTGGGTTTCCTCTGCAAGGCAGAAACCATCAGCTGCCATTAGCTCACCTCTGTCACTCCAGGTTGCACAGAGAAGGCCCAAACCCTGTTCCCACCATGTATCCAAGCACAAGAAAACAACTCACATAGTTCCAACACCTTAAACCAGCCAAAGCACACAACCAATTTCAGGAATAGGGCTCCCCTTTGCCCCTTTCTCTCAAAATCATGAGACTTCCAAACAGAAAGGGCTCCAGCTCTACCCCAATCCAATGGGATCCAGTCCCCAGACAGGCTCAGGTGCTCCACAGACATGTCTCTGTTCATTTACTGATGCTTTTGCTGTTTGCCCAGGGTCAGTGCTGCTGTTTGGCAGTTTCAGCATCCTCCTGAACGTGTTTCATATTGGCTACAGCACGATTCTCATCCACTGCAAGTCCAAGGTGGAAATTCTGTTCCCCAGCATTGAAATCCTTTTTATTTGCACCCAGGTACTGCCCTTCTGGAAGCTTGCTTATTCTCTCCATCCCATCCTCGGGAGCCCAAGGGGTGGGTGGAAGTGGGGAGACTGGGGAAAATGAGGGATTCTTACGAGCATAAAAGGCATCAGAGTGTCACATGTCAATTCAAATACCATCCACATTCTTCTCAGGCCAGATTGAGAGACAAAGTCATAAGGTTTAGAAACAAATCACTCTAGCAACACCTGACATACTACAGGATCCAGAGGAGTTTGCTTTGAAGCATCAAAGTAGGGAGAGAGGAGAGGAAATTTCAGATTTTGCCAGAGGTATCACTGCACCATGCTCTCCCCATTTGCTTATGCATCCCCCCAACTAAACCCTTAAAAAATATCTCACACCATTTGCAATTAGTTACTCTGACAGCAACCCTCTTCCTTCCAGCCTCAAAGCCACATTTGAAAAAGTAAACTGCTTCCCATCTCAGCAGCAAATCCCCACGAACATCCAAGACAGAGCAATACAGCTCCCCTAGATCAGCATGAGGTGTGGGCACACACGTGCTGCAGCCGCCTCGGGAGGCCAGCACGTGCCACAGCGGGGTGCAGGTGCCTCCACAGCGGACAGGTGCCTCCACAGCGGGGTGCAGGTGCCTCCACAGCGGGGTGCAGGTGCCACAGCGGGGTGCAGGTGCCTCCACAGCGGGGTGCAGGTGCACACACGCCCCTGGGCCACTTGCCCGGGGGCAGGTTTGCTCCCACTTGGGCACGTGTCTTCTCTGCTGCCTGCCCCTTCCCACCTCGTGTGCGGCAGGCTGCCAGCTTCACCCTGCTCACCTCACTCTCCTTATTGGTTGACAGGCTTTGTTTCTGTGGCATCACTCTAAAGACTGCATTCAAGTCCAGCACAACTTCACCAGGTACAAAAAAGGGGGATAAAAACCTGCCTTCTACCCCTCTAAAGAAACTCTTCCTTCCTGTCTGCTTATGATCTCTGTTACTCCAGCTAGAACTGCCTTCATCTGATCTTACACAGGCTGGCTATATTCTGTGCCATACAAGAACCAAGCTGTGACTTGACCAGACCCATCCTCCCTCCTCTGGCCTGAGCCCAGCAGTCCCCTTTGCTTCCCACTCCTGCCTCGGGCTGCTTCAAAGCTTCTTGCTTCCTCCCAACCTCACACCCCTTCCTGCTGCACAGCTCAGGAACCGGTTCATTGGCAGGAGGATGAGGTGGGGTGGCCTCCCCGTTCCTATCACTGGGAGATGTCTCAGCCTTCCCTCCTTCAGCCACACCCAGACCCGGGCCAGTGCCACCAGGGAGGCTGGCACTGCCTGCCCTGCCCTGCCCCGTTGCAAATGGGCAAATGGGGACGTCCTCAGCTGTAGCTGGGTGAGCAAAGGCACAGAAGGGGCCCAGACGTGCCGGAGTCACACACATCTGTGCACGGCTGAGCAAGAAGCAAAGGGCAGCAACACATGGCGGGTGGAAACCAGGGTCAGAAACAATCCCCACAGGTAACTTCTCTTCCCTCAGGTGTGGGCTGATGCTGACCATAGCCACCAACCTGCTCCTCTGGCTCTTGGCCGTGACCAACGACACCATTCACATGGAGATTGAGTCCCAGCTGCGTGAGGTGGAGCAGCGATTTGCAGGCAAGGCTTTTTTCACATCCCTGTTTGTGCCAGGCTGACATAGGTGACTTCCAGGGAGAAAACAGTTCTTGATCTCGGTGATACCACAACCAGTTCCCTGAAATGCTGAAACTTCCCTGTTACTGGAGGTTGTCTCAAGGAGATTGGCTGCAAGGGAGAACATCTTCACCTGGAGGGGTGGGACCTGCTATGAAACCCTAGAACTGAGAGCTAGCAAAGGAAAAGCCCACCACAAATTAGCATTTTTGCTCACATTTACTTGTCAGCTGCAAGCAAAAGATTGCTGTACTAGAAGAGACTCATGTAGTTCCTGTGCTTTCCTTCTGAGGATATAGGAAATAAAAAGGGGAAACTAATTTTCCAAAGGTAGAAACAGAGGAGGCTGTGAAGGAAGAGGTGTCTCTCTCTTCCAGCACCCACAGTGTTGCCCAGCAGGAGCATTATGTATTTGGGAACAGACATTTGCTCAGCCCTGCTATTCTGAATCCTCACACCCTGAGGACTGAAGGATCATCACTTCACTTCCTACTGATCACTGGCTATGAGACAGAGTGTCACCACAGATGATGTGCCCACACACCAGGAAGTCCCAAAGGCAGCCATGAAATCCAGGCCATGTCCCTCCCTTAACTCTTGCCTCCTCCTTCTCGTACTCCAGGCAATGAGACTACCTCATGCACGTGCCCAAACACAACCATGTGCAAAGTCTTCCAGAAGGGCTACATCCTGCTCTACCCCTTCAAAACCGAGTACTGCCTTGTCTGCTGCTCCATGCTCTATGTCATGTGGAAGAACGTGGGGAGGCGCATCAGCCACCACCATGTCCCTCACACCAAGCCCAAGTTCAAGCTCCAGGGGGTGGTCTTTGGGCCACTGCTGGGGGCCATTACTGTAATCATTGGGATCTGCGTCTTCATGATGTACCAGATTCAGATCACCAGCTCAGTCCCCAGCCACCAGGTCTTTGTGATGTATTATTCCTACTACATTGTGCTGCTGCCCCTGATGAGCATGGGTGCAGTGATTGGGACAATCATCCACGCTTTGGAAAAAAGGGAGCTGGACACGCTGAAGAACCCAACCCGCAGCCTGGACGTGGTCCTGTTGATGGGGGCAGCCCTCGGCCAGATCGGCATGTCCTACTTCTCCATCGTTGCCCTTGTGGCCACTGACCCCATGGACCTGTTGAACAGCCTCATACTGTCCTATTCTGTCCTGCTCATCTTTCAGAACATCACCCAAAATGTCTTCATCATTGATGGGCTTCACCGGCAGCACTTTGTAGCAGCAGCTGAGGCCAGACACCCCAGACAAGCAGGGCAGCACACGGGGGCTTCAGAGCTACCCAGTGAAGAGGAAACCACGACAAGCAGCCAACAGGAGCACACGCAGGTGCCTCCTGGCAAAGGGGAAGAAATGAATGAAGGGCAGAATCACGAAGCCTACAACCAGAGGCGAGTGAGCATGCTGGAGCTGGGACAGGAGATCCGGAAAGTTTCTCTGTCCTACATCCACAGCTACTCTAACCTGAGCTGGAAGAGAAGAGCTTTAAGGGAGATCTCGTTCTTCTTGGTTTTGTGCAACATCATAGTAAGTATTGCTCTCTCCACAACATCACAGCTTGGCTAATGACCTGTGACACACATGCTCTCTTTGTCTTTCTCTTGGGCCACCATGCCATACAAGAAACTTTTGCCCATCAAGTTTTAACCTACTGGTGAGGCAAGTCAAGACTCTTTTTGCTATTAATACCCCACTCTCATAATTACAAGGGCTCTCTTTTAAGCTAAGAAGCAAACATAGCTGGATTTCCTAGGTGCAGGAATGTGACAGCTAACAAAACATTACGTGCCAACATCTTAGCCTCTGAAGAAGTTATCAAATTCATTAAGGGTGGGTCATGAGATAGGTGGAGAAGCAGGAGGCACCAGCAGTGAGTCTTTGTAAACATGAGTCTCCAGGATTGAAACTCACCCAATAAAGTACACTGTGCTCTGGGATCTTGAATCAACATGGATCTTCACTGCAGCCTTAAGCCAGTGACAACAAATTGGCCAAGGAAATAGTGAAGTTCTGTAGAAAGATGAAGCTGGCTGAGGCAGAATGAGGCTGTCATTAGGTTTCCAGGAACTTGATGGGGTTTGACTTAGAGCAAGGAGTCAGCAGAGTAACTAGGGGATTTTACTCCTCTTCCCTGGCAGGAAGACTCCTCTGATAGTCTTGAAATCTTCCTACGATTAGAGTGCAGGTAGGAGACAGTTTGTCATCCTCTGACTTGTGCTCTTTTTTCCTCACCCCTCTTTAGCTGTGGATCATGCCCACGTTTGGGGCTCACCCCGTCTTCGAGAATGGGCTGGAAAAGTCATTTTACGGCTACTCCACCTGGTTTGTGATCGTGAACTTTGGCCTCCCACTGGGCGTGTTCTACCGAATGCACTCTGTGGGGGGACTCCTGGAGGTCTATGTCACAGCCTGAACCAAGCTGACTTCCCACCCTGGAGGCTGGGGTGAAACAATGATGCTGAACAAAGATGCAGGAAGCGGCAGATATGCACATGGAAGCTTTCAAGCTTTCTCCCTCTGGCATCTGCTTTGACTTTTCCTTGCACAACATTTCCATGCATTTCAAAAGAAAAAGAGGTTGGTTTAATAGAAAACATTTTTTTCTCCATAGACTCAAAGCCCATACACAAACTGTCTTGCTGCTCTACAGAAGCTGGTACTTTTCAGCAGACTGCCAGTGGATGCTGTATGGTACCAAGTAGGACTTCATAGCTCCTACTGAAATCTTCCAGATAAAAGAACGTGAGAGCAGCCTTCAACAAAAGCAACAAAAATTGGCCTAAATTCCACACAACTTCAAAAATCCACAGTCAAGGACCACCAGCCCCACCAGTGCTCACCAACCTGCCATCCTGCAGCACAGAAGAGACTGACACCAGCCACACAGGAAGGACACAGAGCCACAGTCAGAAACAAACCTCAATGCACACTTTAACTTCCAAAAAGATGCTGGTAGCTGCTTTAATGGTCAGAAGTGGGACTACTTCTGTTTGTTCCTCGTGCTGACATCTGGCACATCGATTTGTGCAAGTCCCAACGGGCCCAGCTCCACTGAGTGCCAGACTCTTGCAGCTCTCTGCACTGAGGCAAGAGAGGCCTTTAGACCTGCACCAGTTCAGTGAATCTTTCCCCCTTACCAAAAATAAAAGCTGTAGCATGACCTTGCCTTACCAAAAATAGTTTCTCCTCACAGGCACTCGCAGAGTATCAAGTGGGAAGCATTAGGGCTGCCCTTTGCCTGGTGCTGCTCGTACATGGTGTTACCACCACCAGTGTGTACGAGCAAAGGTCCCACCTTTGCACACAGAGCCAGTTCAAGAGAGAGCTACGGCCAGCTCTACTGTGAACCCCTCCCTGCCCCAACACTTCCATCCTCGCTGCTCTTTGCACATCCCCAAACATTTCACAAGGTGCACTGTGCGTGAAGGAACGCAGCTGCACAACGTGGTGCCTGACCAAAGACCCATCAGCTTATCCACAGGAGCTGCTTGCTTTGAAGGCACACAGGAGAGAAGGGGGCTCAAGACTGCGGGTCCCAAACAGAGCCTGGTGAATGGAAATAAAGAGAGACTGAATTTTCATGCGTGTCTTGTGAAATCTCTGGCTCTGCTCTGCACTCAAGGATCACACTCAAAGGCATTAACTTACACCACTGTGGTGTTCAGACACTATAGGAGATTTAAGGGCAGGCCTTGTTTTACAATCCATCGAGATCTTTCATGACTCTTACCCAAAGCCAAAGTAGCATGGGTACAAAAGGCATCTGTTATTGCTTCTGTCTCTCTATAAATAAACCCAGAAGCAGGGTGGGCTTAGGATCAGAGCCTATTTATGAGTTTCTTCTGTGGTCCCCTAGAAAACTCTCCCAAAACAGTAACAGTGATGAGAACTAGAAACTCCTGACCATACACATCCCACACCCTTTGGATTCAGCGTTCGGGCAATGACAGCACCTGTCTGTGAAAATGTTAAGGGAGAGCTTGAACTTTGCCCAGCAAGTGTTTTTACTTAGGCCTGTGTCAACAGAAATATGTCATGAGAAATAGCGGTTGGATAAATTAGGCTCCAATAAAGTTAATTATTATTTTCAATCACAGTCTGCACTCATGGATCTACAGGAGATGTGTGCCAAGGTCTGGCCCTTTCAAATGATGAACGTGATCTCAAACCCTTTTTCTAGTTTTTCTAGACAAGCAGTGAGGTACTTTATGGGCAAACCCATGACCTAGATTTTATCTGCACTCTGATTGACAAAACACTGTTTAAGTTACTGAGCCTCCACTGAGTGGGTGACTTGGGAGGTCTCCCACAAAGTCCTGTAGGCACTACATCCAGGTGTGGACTGAAGAAGTCAGTGTGTGATTTCTCACTGGTAAACAGATGGACTACCTGAATATTCAACCAGCACCAACAGGAATGAAGCCCACCAGCTCCAACTCCTATGCTGCAGAGGAAAGTCATAAGTCCTGCAACAGGCAACAATAAAAGCACTTTTCCAGGCCAGAGACATGCAGGGTTCAACGTTACAGCCTTTCACCTAGAAGGGTTCCATCTCTGGACTGATTTTTGTCTCCCTCCAGGAAGGGTAAGTTTGTGAGTGAGTAGAAGTGCCTCTGGCTCCTTCACGAGACTGACAGCAGGGCTGGGCACAGCAGCCCCAAAGCCTAGTGAGAGGTGGGCAGCCGAGACTCCTGCACCCGGCCCAGCCACCACAGGGCAGGGACCCACCTGCTCCTTTCTCATCTGCTCCACTGCCTTCTGTCATCTCCCATCCACTAAAGACTTACAAAGCTCCCCCAGGGCCAGGCTGCCTGTTTTATGGGTTTCAACAACACACAGGTTTTAGCCCACAGTTCACCAAGTCAGGAGACTCGATCGTGTTTGACCTAGTTGATTTTCTGCACCTCTTGAGGCAGTTGCATTTGATGATGTCTCAGACCATAAAGACAGAAATGGCCAGAAACAGAGTTCAGGCTCATTTTCCTGAGTCCAGTCTACATTCCTGACTACAAAAAAAACCCCATCACACACTGCAGAGGAAACCAGCACCTGGTCTCCCAGTAGCATAAACCACCCCACGACAAGACAAACAAGATTAGAAACATCTCTGGGAAAAAATAAGCAACCAACTGCATGTTTCAGATAATCTTTATCTTTCTCTCTGTAAGTAAGCAAATAGTTTACAGTGCAAGTTGATTTCCACAGAACAAGGATCAGACTCCAAACACCAAGAACCAAACAAAAAGGTTTCCAGAAAAGTCACAAAGAAACAAAGCAGAAAAGAGAGGACGGAAGAGATCATGAGAACCAGCAGATCCATGGGAGGGAAGAGGCAAACACATGGGACACAGGATGCCCCATTCCAACAGTGAGGTGCAAGTGCCATACAATCAGAGGCTGGTCCCACCAAATCACAACTGTAGATATGAGAGATTCCAAGTAAAACCGAGACCTCGCGCTGTTTGGATCAGAACAGAGATATGGTCAGGATGGGAGTAGTGCTAGATGGCAGAGTAGGTGGGAGATGGGAGGTGTGGGGGGGAATAACCTTTCTTATTTCATGAATTTCTTATCCTTCAGAAAACAATTCAGGTTTTATTTCCATTTTCCACTGGCCTGGGACTCCAGTCCACCTGCAGTGTCCAAAGGAGGAAACCACCCATCCACAAGCCAGCAGGAGCCAGCAGTACCCTGGAGCAAGAGAGGGTGGTCGTGTTACCATCACTCCAGCTCCAGAACTGAGGCAAGGGTTACAAGACACGTGTGTGTGTGACATACCTGTCCCCTTACTTTAACCTGTGAGACCAGTTTCCATGGAGTGATCTCGCTGGTTCTAAGCTATGGCAAACAGCTCACAGCCAGTGAACCTCCCAAGAGCCTGAATTCCAGAGCACCAAGGACTAAGCTTTGGTGGAGAGGGAAAGGTCTCAGTTCATGACAGGACCCCTCACATTTCATTGTCTGAAGACCACACAGGTCTAAGACAGAAGCCCCTCCCAGGAGAACATATCCTGGGCACTGAGTTTAATTTTGTCTCCACCTACCAAAGTGC
>NW_008612504.1:11699-27400 GCF_000691845.1 Merops nubicus | reverse complement strand
AACCCAAGCCAGCAACAGCTGGTTTCCCACCAGCTCCAACTCTGGCTTCCCAGACTTCCATGACTGGGACCCAGTACATTCAAGATCAGATAAGTTGGTCGCTAGGCAAAATGCCCTGAAGAACCGAATTTTGCCTCAGCACTCTCCACTCCCTACTGACATGGAGATGCTTTTCCTCCTACAGCTTCCAAATTCCTCCTAAAACTTCCCTGAGTGTCTCCCTCAATCCCCTGCCTCAGACAGTAGCGTGCAAAAGACCCTTCCACTCCCTGCAGGGCATCAGCCTGCCAGGTGAAGATGGAAGGATACAGTTCCTTTCAAATCCAGGTGACACTGTCCTTTCAGCCAACAGGAGAAGACCAAAAAGTCTTCTTTTTCAAACAGTCACGTCCCTTCTCCTTGCTCTTGGAGCCAGTCCAATCCTCCCATGTGCTCTCATGGATTTAAGCAGGGCTTTCCCAAGTGACACACACTCCCCTGCAACAGCCCACCGTGAAGGACAGGCTGGGCCTGGAAGCTGAGGGAAAACTTCTCATGCCACACCAAAGCACCAGCTGCTAGAAAACTTCTATAAGCACCTCTCCAGGAAAGGAGTAGAGAGATTCAGAACTGAGACACAGTTTTCCTTCATCAGTTTCTCCTTTCATCTGGATGAGAAAACACTTCCCTACCAATATGGAACTGAGACACCAGGGAGACACCTGCAGCCAGAAGGGATGCCCTGGAAACTCTATGGAGCCACGTGAAAGCAACTGCAGTTTCCAAACCCCACCTCCTGCAGGAATAGCAGCTTCTCCCTTGCACCCAATTTACAGCTAGTCTTTTTCAATTAAGTGCTGACTCTGACCAGGGCAAGGACAGGGTCAGGTTCGTTTCCAAACCACATCCAGGAGCAAAAGAGTAACAGAAGAGCTAAGAACAATCAGATTTCTAGTGCAACCACTACAATGGACAATCCCATAGACGTCTGTCACTCAAGGTTCACCGTGAAGGGTGAGGGAAAAGCAGTGAGCTGGGGGGAGGGATGTCCAAGCAGGTCCCAATTAAAGCTTTAAATGACAGGGAGGTAAATGAAGTGATTGTCCTTTTGGTCTCTCAGCTGGATGTGAAACGCAGGAATAGCTGTGAGGAAGCAGCACACAGCAGTCCTTAGATCCAGTGTCTTTCTCTTAGTAGAGGTAAGTGCTCTCTTAGACCCGTTGAATTTCAAACAGCTTCACATCTGTGTCATACCAGATAGGGGGATCCACATTCCTGAGAGAGAAAGACAAGAGGCACTTTACTCTCTGTGGCCAGGTACATGGAATTCAAATCACAGCCAAGATTACAGGAGTAATCAGAATACAGACTACAGAGAATGCCTTCAGCTTTGCAAAGGCAGAGGTCACTGGTTGAGAGTCAATGCACCTTAAAGGGATGACAGTACCTACAATATCCCACAAAGCCAGAGCTTTGCATCAAATCTCTGCACCATCCCCTCCTGGCAGCTTTTGTATTCCCTGCTGCTGCCAGTTCCCAAACAAGCAGTACTCCCAGAACAACTCCCTTCACATCTAAACTAGGATGTTAGACTACTCAAACTAAGTTTTGAAGCAGCTCATTTACTCTCCTCTCTTCCAAGGGAACATCATCTTTCTATCCTGTAAATACGAGACAATCCAAAGCTGGCCAAGTACATGCAATTCTCTCTACAGCCCCCCTAAAAGTTCAGAAAAGACCAAGTTAGACTTTTTTTTTTGATGTTTACCTCAAATAAATAACTCCCCACATGTAGGTCCGGAACCACATGGCAGTGCCCGAGTTAGCCTGGTACTTGCGAATGAGGATGGGGTGAGGGACAGGCAGCAGCCCCACCAGCGTGCCATGCTGCAAGAACTTGAGGATCTCCGACTCATCAGTGAGACCCCTGCAAAGACACGGACCAGGAACAGCTTTGGCATGTCCCACAAACACCCACAAAACTCCTGCAGCATGAAGTGTCAGTCTAAACAAACAGAGCTGGCAACCACGGCCACCAAGATGACACACCCTCTCCACCACAAGGAACAGCTGAGAAGGGATCAGGCAAACAGGAAGCTTGGAAAGCAAAATAACGTTCCCTCTGCTGTGACTGTGATGCTTTCAGTTGTATTTTGCAATGTTTCCCCTAGGGACCCTTCAATTTCATCAACCTCTACAAAGCTCACAGAGCCCTTTATACACTGTACAGCCCTTTCTCTCCAAAAATGGACTTACTTGTCTATGCAGATCTTCTCCACCTGAGGAACCAGCACCTGTAAAAGCCGCATGATTGTCTGCAGGGGAAGCTTTGACTTCCAGGACATCACCTGTAAGTAGGAAAGCCCACAGGGAAATCAGTGCGCTGCATTCATAGTTCCTGCTCCACTTATTTCCACTATATCTACAACAAGTGAGGCTTACAAAAATCACAAAGGTAGTGGATGCACTGAGTGCACAACAGCAATACAATACATTCTGGAGCTCTAGAATTAGGAGCCACAAAATGAAACCCGTGGGGCATCGGCTTAAAGCAGGTGAAACAAAATACTTCTTTGCAGATGGTAGTCAACTTCTGGAACTTTGAACACAAGTCAAAGACACTCCCTGTGAGGAAATGCCCTGCTGGCAGGAGAATGAGGTGGGGGGCGAGGGGAGCTATTTCTGCCACAACTCTTTTTCCTATTATTGATTTCCTCTGTCCAGATTCCCTTACCCAGTCAGGAGTTGGGGTCCACTGTCCGCTGTAGGATGCACTAGAGAGACGCCTTCGGTCCCGGCGGGGTTGTGATGCCTCCTATCAGGAAATACCATTTCAAAAATCACAAACAAGAAAAAAAAAAGAAAACCACACAAAAAAAAAAATACACACCACTTAATCCAGAAATTCGACCTATTTTCTGGTGACTTTCCTCCAGCTTTTCCAGAGCGCTGCTGGGAAAGACCACCCAGCCTGTCCCAAGAACAAATCAAACCCACCAGGACTTCACTCAACAAAACCATTTGCTTTGAGCCAGTGAGTGGCAATATTTGATGGGTTTAAGTTGCAGGATCCTGTGGCAAGGCCACAAGTCCAGTCACCACTGCTGACACACTGTTGGAACAATCCACAGTGAGGAGTTGAAACAGGACTGACAGAAGACTGCTCAGGCACACTTCTTTCTTTTAGCACAGGGATTTAACAGTCAGAGGCCACAGCTTTTCAGACCTCTGTCTACTGAGTATTTCTGGGACTTCTGGTGCCCACCCTGGAATATCTTAAAGAGCATTTTTCCAAGGGTAGGCTTTTGGCAACTCCTACTTAACAACCCCTGCCCCTCAAGGAATGACACACCCATACCCCCAAAGATAAGCACCATCATTAGTCACTTTTTGGAAAGCTCTGGTCAAAAGTCTCCAGTTTTCTCTTATTTCTTCTTTCCATCACTCTGTTTTCATCTCTCTTATACAGAGGACATTACCAACACCACAGCTTTCCTACTCATGGTGGGAAGGAAGGAAGTAACCCTTTAAAATCACCATCAATCTCTGTATGAGGTAAAAATGGAGAGTTTTTTTCCTCCTGCAGTGCACCCTGACCATTCAGGACTACAGCCTAGAGCTGACTTTTCTACAAAACAAAAGGGACTATTCCTTTCTCTCCTTTCAAGAGCTGTCCTGCACCTCCATGTGCATGGACTCACTCACACATCACCTTCACAACCATAAACAGCAGGCTTGGGGCAGAGGTGTGCTGCAACCCACTGGAAGAAGTGCTCTACCAGTTTGTTTCTGACTGGGCAACAGCTCAAGTCAGCTGCTGGACACAGAGATGGAATGACCCATGATTATATTTCCTGGGCCTATGGAAGAAGAAAACTCTTATTCTGCGAGTTCTCAGCCAAGATGATAACACATTAGTTGTATGCTTAAGACATCTTGCTGATCATGGGCCTTCATCTGGTACCAGGGAAGGCCAGGAAAGGCAAGTAAAACTGTTCTCAGGACATTCAGGAATTCTGTTCATTCAATTTTTTTCAAAGCCTAAACAGCAATATTATTTTGCAGTGTTTGCAGCTACAACCTTATTGTTCAGCCTGTTCAGCTTCAGTGCCGTGTCCTCATCAAGCTTCTACAAATAAAATTCATAAAAACATAAAAGAGTCTGATTTCCTTCAGATGACGCCACCCTCATCCTCTTTCCTCCTCACTCTCCCACAGCCCTTGCCCCCTCACAGCTGCCAGTCAAAGACTGGCAGCCAGCTGACACATTTAGCAGAGGTAAGATGGAAGGACACTGAAATATGAATGTTGTTGAACACTTCACAAGACACATTTGAAATGGTTATGACTGATAAGGTGAGAACATTACAACAGATAAAGGAGGGAAATTACATCAGTTGTAAGAGTCAGTATCCCTAAAATCTATCCAGTATCTCTTATTAATTTAACTCAGTAGGTTGGAATCAAGCTGCAGCACAGAGAAGACAACGTTCAGAGAGCTGAAACACCACAACCCCTGGAGACAGGTGTGTGCTACCTGTGATTTTTCCCACACCCACTGCATTACTGCTTTCCACCTCCTGTCTGCTTTTTGGTCCCCACCCCACACACATTCAGACACACAGACAGCATTGCTGGAGACAGGGAACACAGGCAGCTAATAGGCAACTGCCTGTCTGAGACCAAAGGCCCACACGCACACACACACACACAGAACAAGCAGAGAGGATCAGGACATAAGGGTAAAATTTAAGAGTCTTCAGCCTGCTCTGCTACATTTTCTCTTGCCTCTAATATGAAGGTTTTCTTCAGTGGGCCAACGAGACCTCTCCTTCCAAGTCCCCCACTTCAGTCCATTCCACACCCAGCCCTCCCCTGCACACCAGAGCCTGGCCTTACTCCCCCGCCCCAGGGCTCCCCGTCGCTCGCGGCCGAGGGCAGGTTTCCCTCTGCAGGAGGCTGTGAAGACTCGGGCTCCAGCGAACGCATGGTCCCATCCTCTGACACCTGTGACTTCTCTGTGAGCTTGTCAATTCCTGCATTCAAAAGAGAAAACCCTCAGATATACAGGTGAACTAAATACACTTAAAAGCAGAGGGTTCCTCACTGCCCTACCATGGGGCACCCCGTGTATCTGCTGACAGCTGAAACGCTCTCCTTTCAACAGCAGAAACAAGATCTCGCCTTGATTTCACCACCCCAAATGAGTTTGTTTGTCTCTAGGAACGTGCTCCCTGATGCAAAAGGAATGCAGGTTCACATGGATCTAGTTAAACTGTAGCAAAAGGGCAAGATAAGTGGCCACATGGACACTAAGCCTGAGAAAAGAGAAACTCAAAACAGTTTGCTTTGACTCGCTTGTGACCAGCTTAAGCAAACTGATCTGAAACTCAGGCTGAAAGGCAGTAAGTGACTGACAGATGTAAACTCCTAATCTCTCCCACACCCAGTGAAAGGGTGAGTCCACACCGTATCTCACAGACAAAACCAACCTCTCTCCTGTTACAGAGGTAAACTAAAGCTGACCTGGAGTAGCCACCAAACCTGGGGCAGCAGGACGTGACCCTTCCATGGAGACCCCGTCCTGGGAGTTGGTGCGGGAGATGGGCTCGGGAGTTCTCTTCTTGCGCTGCAGACCCTTCTGGATGGACTGGGAGTCCGTGGGCAAGTTGGCCAGCTGGTGGAACACGTTCCGCTTGCGGATCACAGCGTAGACCAAGTTTGAGTTCCCTGGGAATCACAGCAACAAAACGAGCAGAGAGGTAAGACTGTAAGAGCTCTGCCAGTATGGCACAGCTCACCGGGTACCAAAAACTCAGAGAGCTGTGCTTCCACCCACAGAGGCGATGGCACGAGGAAGAAGGGGCAGAGCTTGATATCTTTGTACCCATTACAAAGCAGTACAGGAAATTCAGTGAAATCCTTCCTAGGCTGGAAGAGGCTTATACATTCAAACAACTGAGAAGGAAAAGGACAGTTTAAACCACATATTAGCACCTATTTTGGAAGAAAAGGTTGTTAGCCAATATTCAACATTTCCCCATCTTCAAAACAATTCACAAAACAAATCAGGGGCATTCCAGTCCTGAAAAGAAACAGGCTTGAAACAGCAAAGCCAGAAGGACAGAATTCTTACTGTCTGCAAGGTGGCAGAGAACAGAGTGAAACCATCACCTAAAATAAAAAAAAAAAAAACAAATCACAGCCACAAAGGCTGTTTTAGGCTCTGGCAACCATCACTTGCAAGATTTCCATTAGGGAAGCAGAATGGCCACTCCTGATGTGCAGTTCTAAACTAAAACATTAGATTTTGAGCAGGTTGAGACCTCACTCCATTAGTTCTTTGAGTTAAAGACTGTCATACTTTTAAGAGGGTAAGCATGAGGAATTTCCTGCAAAGGTAGCAAGTGCCAGAACTTTGTTTGGATAGAACAGTTTGGTCTTTGTCTCCAGTGACCGGCCAGAGCAGAACTAAGGCATTTTTAAACACATAAGCACATGGAAGTTGTGTTGTCCCTCACCTACGTTGCTGAGTAACAAGAGGAGTTTCACAGCAGCATCCAGCCAGTCACAACTTAAAGTGTTACACACCCACTTTCCCTCCTTCCCCTCTACCCATTTCATCTTCTGATCTGCAGGACACTGAGGTTATGTTGATAATTATGTGCCATCTCAACTTGCTCTAACCCAATCTGTCTGGGTCAGGACCCAACACCGATTACCTACTAACCCAGCTTCTCAATCCCAGGCAAGTCTCCATGTATCTGGTTTCCACATTGCTCCCCTGTTCTTATCTGTTTGGACTTTCTCTGAACTTCCATCTCATGTTCTCCTGGACTAAGCTAGTGAAAACCCACTAAATACAGCAGACAGTCTCTTACCATCAAACTGGTACTGAATGATGTTGTTGAAAACTTCCAGCAAGAAGAAAACGAGATGGTGGTTCTGGACAGCAGAGAACAGGAACCAGGTGGTGGAAAAAGCCTCCAGGAGATGCAGTAACTTGTTAGCAGCTACCATGGAGAGAGACTTCAGGTATGGAGACACTGTGGAAGGCATAGAAATGAAAACTGGAGAAAGAATCAAGGTGTATTTATTCATATAAACTCACCATTAAAAATGTTGCTCTTACCACCCTCCCACCCTGCACTTCTGGGAAAACCTTATGGGACAGTCAAGCCCAACAGGGTTCCACAGAAACATTTCCAAACATGCCAGAAGTGAAGCAGATGCATTGCCTAGCAAAAGCTGGCATTTCTGCTTTTAGAGGGTCTTCTGCCGTTTTACACTAGTAACATCATTTCTGACTTGCCTCCTGAAGAGCTCACACAGCTGGGCCACCTGGACACTCACTAAGCCCAGGGGAAGCCACCCACCATGGGGAGGTGGCACTCCCTGCTGGAAAGAGACAGCACTGCCAATCCTTCACCGGGCCTTCTGCCACCCCAAAGGAGCTCCAGGGACTCTGCTGTCCCTCCCTCTGCCCCATCTGATGGAGCTCGGGCAATAACCCTGCAGGCAGGTCTGATCAGCAGCCAGCACCGACTAGAAAGGCTCCATTTCCAGCAGCAGTCACCACCCCTGGTCAGTGTTAGGGGGCACAAGCAGGAGGGCAGGGAGAGGGAATGAGAGCAGCCAGAGCTGTTCACCCTGGGGTTTGGTTCCACCCCAGCCAGTGCTTACCATTCACAACGATGGTGAGCAGGCAGTCAAAGATAGGCTGCAGCAGGTCCAGCCGCTGATGCCCGCTGGTTATGATCTTGTGAAAGACCTACGGTAAGGACAGAGCTCTTGAGCAAGGGAGGACCACACTGAAAGCACCCTCTCAACCAAAACCAGTGCCACCCCCACACTAATCGCTCCCGACACCACTCCTTCCTAGGCAGGGCCCTGCACACTCCACAATTACACAGGTGTGGGGAAGGCTGCTCTGGCTGCAGACTGCTGCTCCAGGAGTATCAGCTCCCACAAGCTCTCACCTACGAGGAATCCTCTGGGGACGTGATGAGGGCTCCACAAGGCCCCAAACAGAAACTGACTCTGAGCTGTTCCAAAACGCACAGGCAGCCCGAGACAAAAATAAACCACCAGAAAGTAAGAAACATCTTCGCCTCCAATGGATTTCAGCTCTGACCTCTGATGATAGCTGCTTGAAATGCCACAGAACTAATCATTTCACATTTGATTTTAGTGGAAACTTCTAAGTCAAATGTTTGTCCTATTTTTCTTAACTATAGCCTCAGCCATGGAAAGATTCAACTGCCTCACAACCAGTTCAGATAGTTCTAATCTTGATCCTCCCACTTCTAGCTGGCATGCCTGCAGAGAGGACCTGCAGCATGATGAAAATACAGAGATGATCTAAAATTAATAGAATGTAACAGCAAAATACATTAGCATCAAGAAGAGTGCTGGTGGACACTTTTCGTCTTACTCCTAACAGGAATCTCCTTTTGGAGGTTTATCAGAAGCTGCTGAGAGATTCTTCTCTGGCAAACAAGCACTAACGTGACAGGAGGGTAACCTGAGGCTGGCACTGCAGAACACACAGGTCTTTGTAGGCCGTATTGTGGCCCTCAGCACCACAGACCGAAAGATGAATGAAACCCAAAGCTGCAGGGTTGAGCTCGGTAGCACCAGTGTCCCCACTCTGACAACATGCTCCACACAACTCTGGTTACTTGGGCCAGAGCCAGCCATGCAGCCACATCTCCTGCCTTCACCACCTGCAATCAAGTCTGGCGGAGACCATGTACCCATCCCACTCATGCCAATTCAAGAGTCCTTTAGACACCAGCCCAGCACCACCCAGGATCCTGTTCCTGGGACCATCTCACACAGGTGGAATTGCTTCTCAGACATATACACCCTGTCAGACACATCACCAAGGGTTAACGGCATGCAAAGGTGCCACCAGTGCTTGCATGTGTCCCACACACACTCCAGCTACACAGTGGGCTGGCCATCTACAAAGGATGAGTACACTGAAGGAAGATGAAGGACAGTTACTTCTGGAGGTATGAAACAGAACTCGGGAGGGACATAAGAGAACTGCTACAGCTGTACTCACTATGATGAGCAGATCTGCATGTGTCCCTGTGAAGACAGGGATGTCCATAGGCACTCGTACAGAGTACGGCTTGTTCAGTCGCACCCCGAAGTTACGCTCCCCACTGAGGAGCAGGAGGATAAACACCCCAATGTGCATCAAGCCCACTCGTGCTGTGGAAAAAGGAAACAAAAAAGTTATTACATGTCACAGTGATGCCAGTGGACTCCTGAAGACAGCAGAGGAGAGAGGAGAAACACCATGGGACTGAAAGAAAAATTGCACAGACTGAATCATCCCGATAAGACACATCCCACACAGAGCTCCCTCCACTGCCAGTACCAGTGTCCTTCCCAAGCACATCTATGGGCCAATACATTGTTAAATCTTTGACAGATCACACTTTTCTCCATTACGTTCCTGATGTAAACCCATTGCCACGGTAGGAAAGATCTGGCTGCTTCTTTCCACCACCCAGTGATGGAGTCATGCCTGATTTCACACCCAAGGCAAGAGCAGATAGCTCTTCATAGGATCAGGGACACAGTTTTTGGACTCAAAATGAGTTAACATATGCTGAGGATCTCCCTTCACTGCGTTGTGGCATAGATCCTGTCCTGCTTCCAGTATGCTACAAACACTAATACCCAGCTAACTGAACCACCCTACTCCATGCCTGTCAGAAAGACACACAGAAGATCCTATCACATCTCAGTGGTAGGGAGGAAGCATCTTAGAACCATTCTAGCTCAACTGTCAAGCACAGATCATCCCAAATATTGAAAATAACAAACTTACACTGGTCTGCTCTGGCATCATTGAGAAAATACAAGATTGGGACAAGGATGTCCAGAACATCGCTGCTCTTTAGCACAAAGAAGAGGAATTTCTGTAAGAAAGGGGAGGATTTCAGACAATCACGAGCATATTCAGTTTTCTGCACCATCCACCGGACTCAGGACAAGTAGCCTTGAGCTAATTAGCCTCTCAAGAATTTTAGAAAGGCTGGTGTATGTACCAGCTCCTCAACCCCAGTGTTATTTGTAGGGTTACTAACAGAGTTAACACCTGCTCCAGCATTTGCCTCTAGCACTGACCCTCAGGAGCTGCCACTTCTCTCACAAGCTCTCCTCACAGCCAGACTCCCCCAGCCCACGCAGCAGGGCTCAGTGCTGCTGGCCAGAGTGCCAGAGCCACTGCCAACTACCTGCCCACAGCTCTTCAGCAGGCCTCGGGCCAGCCAGAGCCACGCCAGGCTCTGGGCAACAGGCAAGGTGGGGCAAAGCTGGGCAAGAAGCAGATCCACACCTTGTTGAAGTCACAGAGTTTCCAGAAAAGAACAAGGAGTTCCTGATGGAACTGAATCTTCTTGGCAGAGTTTGGCAGGTAGGTCTGGACCAGCGGGTTTGATAACAAGCGGGCCACTCCTTTCAGGATGAACTGGAAATCCTGCCAAGAGACCAGGAAAGAGACTGCGGTGGGCCCCAGCTAATGCAACCCACATGGAGTCAGACAGGAAATGGTTCAGGACAGGAGCACGTTACCTCCTCTCGGTGTATTCTTGAGAGGTAATTCACAAACAGATTGTCTGGTCCTGGAGGCTGTGTTCAAAGAAAATGAGTGAGTGAAATGCTTGCTGGCAACAAGGTTTTACTCAGGAAGTCAAAGTGTAACCCCTGGCTCTGCAGGCTATTCTCTCATTTTAGCTTTCCTCCCCGATGAACCTGTTTTAAAAGCCAGGAGACAGAGCACTGTTTCATGGAACAGTAAAGTCAGAGGCTTTTCACATACATGCTCCTGGCTCGAGTTAGTGACCAAAACCCAGTGGTGTGGTCATGTACAGCTGTTAGTGACCTACAGGAAAGAAGCAAGACTGGACCAGAGATGCAGACTGGAAGAAGAGTGGTGCTGGGCCCTACAGCTCAACAGTCAAAGTTGGTGTAAGAGGATCACTGTTCAAGAGAGCAGCAAATACGGGCCCTAGTGTCACTCACATCCACGTCATCCATGGCCGTGCCAGTGGTCGTGCCATCCACGGTGGGACTTGCACTGGTGGAGCTGTCGTAGTCCAGAGTGACAATCAGGACCTGGGCCGCCTCCTCCACCAGGGGCTCGCGGTAGTCGGAGAAGAGCAGGTGGTTGTAGGGGATCCCATAGCCCACCGGGTCGTAGGCACACACCACGTTCAGGAGAGAGGTGAAGAGTGGGAGTGCGTGTCTGGGGAGAAGAAAACGTCCTCAGAAGGCAGTAGGCAGGAAGCATAAAATGCTGCCCTGGGTAGGGACAGACACCTCTGCCCCCCAGGAGTTTGTGGTCAGCATAAAACACGTTCATTTTCTCTAACCTACGACAGTGGCCCATGACTGAGCAGCCCACAGACAAGAGCTGACACTCCAGCCCTCAGCTGGTCTCCTGGACTACAGCTGAGAGGGAAGAGGGGTGAAAAAGGCCCTGTGGCCTCCCAGAGGAATCCAGTTCAGCGATATCGAAAAGGTGACGGGACCATAAAGCTCTCTAGACTCTGGAAAGACAAAACTGTTTTGTCTGCCTTCAGCCAGAACTGTGCTCCTCCAGAGAAGCAGCAGTCACCTGAGGAGGTGAAAGCCCCGGAGGAGACGATGTCACTAGAGGGCAGCATCCCGCCACCACCAGCACCCACCGCAGCACCACGCCGCCACCCCACCAGGGAACAGCGCCTGCCCCTTCCCACAGGCCAGGGATCAGTCCTGCATCGAGCCCCAGGGAGCATCATGCTGCCCCTCCTTTTGCTGCTGAGGAACAGCTCTCACTAAGCAGAGATGCCAATGGGGCATACATAAGACAAGGACAAAGAAAAAGGGCAACAGCCCCTAGACGTTGGATGCAGCAAGTCCTACAGTCCCCCATTACCAACAGGCTCCCTGGAGAGATCTGAAGGTATTTCTCCCCCTGGCACCCAGACCCCCACCCTTCACCCTCACCTGTTCTCCGTAGAGCAGAAGAACTGCACCCAGGGATTGGTGTTGCTGCTGTCTGAGGAGGGAGGCAGATACATGGCCTCAGAGAAACAGGTCAGCAGCAGCTTAAGCAGCTCTGTCCTGAGAGAAAGGAAGAAGAGGGCCAAGGCCTGGAGTCATTCAGGAGCAGGGACTTGGCACAGGAGGCACAATCACTTACTACAACAACACACAAGGAAGGCTCAGTCCCATCTAGAAAGTCCTCCCGACAGAGGGCTAAGCCCATTTCATTTCACAAGCAATACTCCTGTCACTGGCACAAAGCTCAGCAGAAGTGCTGCCTTGTGAAAAGAAATACAGTCCAGAGCTCCCAGGCATTTTCAAAGCAGCAATGTTTTGCCAGCTCCTGTTGCAGACACTCATGTCATACCACAAGAAACTATTCAAAAGGTCAGGTTTTTTTTTTCCTGTGTTGCCAGTCCTGTTTGCTCAGAAAAGAGAAAGGAAAAAGCCCCTTGGGAATCACAGATACCCAAGGAGGAAAGAAGATCTGCCCCTCTGCCCCAGATCCTTTTCTCCTAAGCCAAGTATCTTCACTCTCTGCCCTTGCAGAGCTCTTACCTATTCAAGTCATGGATGTAGTTAGGCTGTGGAGAATGAGCAAAGCCCACTCCTGCCTCCCAGATGTACTCACAGCTGTCAATGGAGTGGATATCTTCTGCTGTGTCCTGGGGGAAGAAATAAGAGATTGGACGACAGAAGGCCAGAGCAAAGGACAGCGTTAGTGGCATCCAAGGCTCCTCAGCCACTCTCTTTAGCAACAGCAAAGAAACGAGCAGAGAAGCACCCAAACACTTGGACTGAACCTATCAGCCTCACCCAGGAAACACCCCTGACAGAGGGCCTCTCATCTGCAACACGTACTGAGCACCATGCAGAATGAGGCCCTTCCTGTAGCATGCTGATGTGCAATGCCAGTCACCTCCACTGGCAAGGGTCACCCAGTGCCAAAGGCTCCAAAATATATTCTGTTCTCATTACTGGATGCACCATCATCTCCTCTCCATCATCTCATGGAACACAGTGCAGGGCAGGGCTGTTCCTCTGCAGATCAAGAGCACCACCAGGGGTTCAGTCCTGCTGATACCCCAACCCTCTCCCAGGGTACATCATGTTGAGTTTTGCCCACCTCATGGTGACTTGCAATGGCTGCACCACAAAAGCAGGAGAAGCATCAAATTAATCCTCGTTTATGACAAAAGCAGATATGGCTGTGACTTGATTTTCAGTGGGTAAAGCAAGAAGGTGACTGCAAATGTTACTTCTCCTAGTAAGAACCTTCCCAGTCCCTTGGCAGCTGCTGGCACGACTCCTAAACTCTTGCTTTGGAACCTAAGGAGATGAGCCACAGCAGTTTGCCCCTCTTTGTCATGGTCAGGCAAGTCGGGGTTGAAGCAGCCTTGTGGAGACAAGCAGCCATTGAAAACCACTTGCCAACCCTCCAGGAATGAGCAGGAGCAAGGGCCAAGGTGAATATGTTTGCACTGAGTGCACTTGGCACACTTTGGCTAGCTCTTTTCTGGAGTTTATTTAAGCAAAGTCTACTGCCTGCCTTTTTTCCTCCTTGCACTTGTGGAAAGCAAACCAGAGGACTTTTTCTAATTGCTCTGGGTTCCCACTGCATAACCTCCCTCCTTCCCACAAAGGTACTAATCTCAGGACAGCAGAACTTGAGGGCAACCAAGATGCACTTACCACCCCAACCACGACTCCCACAAATCCAGCATGCCGACAGGAGCTACTGCTGACACAGAAGCAACTGCAGCTCCCTCCACAGTGTGGCTTTTCCTGCCTTGCTACTCACTTCCTATAGAAAGGCTGGAGCTCATCTGCTGTTAGGTTTCTGAGCAAGCTCCTCAAAACAACTCTTGCTGAGACTGGAGAGTCTGAGACCACCCTCCACAACCAGATCTTCAATTTCTCCTGCCAGGCACAGGCTTCATGGAAAGAAATGCAATTACATGAATAAACCTGCTTCTACTGTGTGTGACTAAGCAGGACCATGAGGAGACAACAGCACTTTACCAGCCATCATTAGAGCAGTTCCCCTTTAGGCCTAGCAGGCCTAAAAAGCAGGTGCTGCTGTCTTCAAAAGAGCTCAGCCTTTGCAAGTAGGTGATAAAGCCCAGAGATGCAGGCACTGTGGGTGCCAGAGGCAGACCCAACTCCTAGCCATAATTTCAGGGCTGACTTGAGTAGGAGGAAAACAGCAAAAGAGTATGGGTCACTCCTGGACTCCTTTGCTCATTCTCCCCCAGTTCTGGCACTTCCTTTTTACTCACTTCTGCTTCATCAACTATCCACCACCACCTGTAGGTGTAGGAGGGAGGGAGGGAGGTGCATCAGAATATGTCCTCAGGACACCTGGTAGGAGATCCCTGCTTCAGGAAACTCCTCTGAAGTAAAGACAGTCACACATTTGTCTTCGTTACAGTGACAGAAAGAGGGAGATGAGGTGGGAAGACACAACAGCGACCATCTCCTCATTCAGATCACAGCAAACAGCTGTTTCCTGCCCCACACTGCCCCAAACGGCCAGTGAGAGGAATGAGGTCTCTGCTCCACTGGCAACCACAGAAGAGTGGTTTTTTGCCACAGGGCAAGCTTTGGTGTGTGGCTAAGTACCAGCCACTCCATTTGAGATTCACCCAGCTGACTCAGAACATCTGTTTTAGAAGGCACAAACACCCCACAATGAACCTAAAACGTTGATCAGTATTTGTAACTGTGGGTTCAAGCTCAGCAACTCCGTATTTTCCTGTCTGTAGGTTTGCAGAAGCTGCTGGGCTTCTCCAGGGTACCCCCCACCACGCAGCTAATCTAATTCTATGCAGATAATCTCCTGGTTCATCTTACCACCGTGCTCCTCCGGTGGCTCTGCACAGTGAAGTCTGGACAGAAGAGCAGATCTGCAACAGCAAGGAGCAACGACTCGGCCAGCGGCCGGGCGTTCTCATCATCTTCATCTCCCTAAAAGTGAGAAACGTGGAGAGTATTGTCAGGCAGGGTTAGCAAAGAGCATGGAGTAACACTAGGATAACACAGCAAGGGAAGATATACTCCCTAAGAACATGCAGGGAGACAAGACTTTACAAAGGAACAAGAGGGAGAACCACACAACACCCAGGAAAGAAATTCCCCCCTGGAAGGTAATGTAGTGTCTAAACGGGAACAAACTCTTCAATGACACCAAACTGAGCAGACAAAGGCCTAGAGATGCTGAAGAAACCAAAGAGAAACACTGGACCTTGCCACGTGGAGATGCTTCACTTAGTGAAGACAAAAGGAAAGGGAACCATTTGCAGAGAAAAGGGTTTTGCAGTCAGTCAGTGACTTCTTTTCCAACTACAATGATTCTACAGTTCTATGGATGATGCACAGAGCCAGCAACAGGAAGAAGCCAGCAGCAATAAGGTGTGAAACCTCTGAAAGACCTGCGTGGGCTGCTCAGGACTGCAGGTGACAGAACAGGAGAAGCTGTGTACACCATGCAAAGGGCTGCCTCAGCCTGCCAGGGCAGAGCAGGCACGACAGCAGAGGGGATTCTGCCATCTCCAGTGTTCAAAGCAATCACTCCAATCACGCATGGCTACTCCCCTGCAGCCGTTGCCACGGGAAACCTTGCCAGACCCTGCTCCTCAAAGAGCACCCTGGATGGGAGGCCTTCCCACCACACA
>NW_008612504.1:0-11666 GCF_000691845.1 Merops nubicus | reverse complement strand
GGAGCTTATCTGCCTCAGCCAGGCTTCTGTCAGTCCGTGCAGGACACGCGGCTCTTCCATCACAGCAGGCAGCTAGCAGAGATAACAGCCTGTGGGACCTGATGTGCCTCAGCGACTGCAGAGCTGCCACCAAACAGATCCCAGGTGTAGGGAGAGGCCCAGAGAGGACGGATGGACCAGCACAGCAAAGATGCTTTTACTCCAGCTCACACTCAGAGGTGAAATGACAAGCACTGGGGTACAAGGGATTTCTTTTCCAAGAAGGATCTTTGCTACCACTAGCTTGGCTGCCAGAACAAGTCCCTGCAGGCTCTAGGTACCACCACATCCAAACTGGGCCACACACAGCAAGCCAACAGATCTGTACACAGTGCAGACTCCCTCACAGGAGAGAAGCACCCACACTCCAGGAGTTCTGCCATCCATCACTCCACCATGATGCAGGTGAAGAATAATCAGAGTTCTTTATTAATGGTCTAGGCATAGCATCATCTACCACCATTCCCAGGGAGAAATCAGCCTTCAGACAGCAAAGCTGCTGTCCCCGGATGATTGTGGCCCAAGCTTCCTGAACTTCTCAGGCTTTGCTGCCCCTTGCCAGGCAGCTCTGCCAGCCGTACAGCTGCTTCTGCATGTGGTTAAGCAATGGAGCACACGGAACCACAACAGCTCCACTGACATTCAGGAGGCACAACGCAGTGGGAGGGCTCCCCAGCCCCCAGCCCAGCACACATGCCTTGGGCTGCATCGCCTTGGGGTGACCACACCACTATGAGGCTGAGAAACTCTCTCTTCCAGGTGCTGAGCAAGGTGGAAGAAGAGTTTGAACAGCAGCCTGGCTGGATCAGAGCAGTAGGCACCCTGCATGTTCCTTCCCAAAACAAGGTCCTCCATTGTTAAGCCTCTCCAGAACTCTCTGGCCCCTGCAGGGATGAAAGGATGGACAACCACCACCCTCCCAATCACACAGATCACACAATACAGCAGGGCTAGCAAAGACTTCCCTTTCCACTCTCTTTAACCACTCTCACTCAGCTGTGGGCTTCACCTGTCAGGCTAGGCCCCTGGTTAAAACTGCACCACCCAGCTCAGAAGCAGGGTATGGAGTCATGCCAATGAGAGCTTCTCTGGCACTGTCTGCTGTAAACTGACATTGTCAAACCAGTGGAACTGACACTCTATTTCAGCTGGACTTGAATCTTAATTCAACTTTAGTGAATGGAATAAGGTCATTTTGGTTTCAGAAAGTCATACAGCCTTTAGTGCTGCTCTCAGGTTCATTTTGATTCACACCTTCAGCTATACTGTAGGACTCTTCCCTCACATACCAATGGTCTCCTACAGCTACACACCCAAGTGAAACATTCAGATGATGCAGCAACCTGTGCTAAACAAAGCAGCTAAGGGTGAGAGTAAAAGCAGCAAGAATGAAAGGAAGGAAACGAACTTAGAGGTGCCACCTAATTTCTGACCAAATAGAAATAACTGGAATAAAGTTGCCCACAAAAGTACATCAGGCCTCCTCACTAGTCTCCCCTTCACCCTCCAGAAAGAAGAGTAAGTGCCAAGAGACAGACCCCTCCACGTCCAGCCCCAGGGACAGTTGACCAGAAGAAACCTCTCCAGTCTGGGTCCTCAAAGATGTAAGGCAGGATACGGGTGAGGAGCCGGCAGCAGTTCAAGACGATTTGCCTCTCCTTCTCTGTGTGGCAGCCACTCTCTGCTCCCTGCACCAGCTTTTCCACAGCCTGAAGGAAACAAAACCAAGGCAGGCAGCATTAGCCCAGACACAAGTTACCAAAAGCTGGGCAGGTCCAGCCTGCTGGTGACGCCCTCAGGTAGAGTTACAAGCAACATGGAGCTCATTTTCAGCAGCGCAGGCGGTGCTGCCGTTTGAAACACTGCAGAAACAGAGTTAATGATCTTATACAGACCTGGCTGAATTTCTGCCACGCCACTGCAAGAAACCTCACACACCAGGGCTAATCCATGCAGCACACGTGTCGTGCCATGTGAGACAAACAGCTACAGCACCAGGAGGCTCCGTCCAGCACAGCTCCATGACACCACACACTGCACGGAGCAGATCAGATGAATCAGGCACATCCAGCCCAGGAGATGCAGGCAGGAGCGAGGCACTGCCAGGGCAAGGCTGGATGGACACACACAAAGCCTGACAGATCTGTACGTGCTGTTGACACTACAGCAGGGACCTCTCTGACTCAGAAGGTGGCAGCTAAGCTGCTGCCTGTGACTATTCAGAGGAGATGGTCACTGGGGGCTTCAGAATAGGACGTGGGTCTTGCCAGGCAGCCACCACAGCCCTGGGAGGCAGTGGCAGGAGGTTCTACCCACAGGCAGAAAAGAGCAGATCCTACTCCAGGCAGCTGCACCCACTTGCTCTTACTGTCTGATCCCAAGGGGAAAGAGAGGGGAATGAAAGCAAAAACATTCACCAAGGATTCACCTTGCTGCTTTTTTAATTCATGAGGTCATGTGCCCCTGCTTATTTCCCCAGCAGACTGTCTGGGTCACTCTGCCAGCCTGCGTCATTGCCTTAATGGGTATTTAAATGCTGTTGGCGTAGTCTCAGTCCCTCCACATGCTGCTCTGTGACTGAGCTTAACTATTTTTTCAGGCACATTTATGACTGTACATTGAGTCTCCAGACATGTCTGCAAATGGCATTTCAGCCACGCTGCTGTGCTCCCCACAAACACACAGCATCGCCAGGTTCAGTGGCACACCACACATGGCACAGGTCAGGGCCCTCAGCCTGGCAAAAGCACTGCAGGACTCTCCAAGCTTCTCCAATCCTGATATCCCAAGATCCAGGGCTCCTGGATAAATAGCCCTGCAGTCACCAGGTGTCCCAACACATCTCAGGGTGAACAGCCCTTATTTTAGTCTGGCTTTGGGGGGAAAGAGGACACAGAGTCAAATGGGTTGTACAGTCAGTACAGGTCTCCCCAGCTCTTCTCTATTCCCAGGCTGCTGATCATCAGAAACCAGGAGACAGCACTAGGGAAGAACCATTCCATGTTTCCTCATTTTTGTATTCTTTTTCAAGTATCCACTACAGGCATCTGTCTGAGGCACAATTCCCAGTCAGAGGTACCTTCAGGATGACTCAGTAAGACTCATTCACATTTTGTAGAGCAGGAAAGAAAAACAGGATGGCAACAACCATTTAAAACCAGGAAAATGCCATATTCCAGATGTTTCCAATACTACAAATTCAAGGCTACTCTTTGGATGGCACAAATCAGGAGTAGTATTAACACCTGCAATTTCCCAGAACAAGCCTCAGGCTGTTGCTCACCAGCTTGACAATTTGCCAGACCTGGCAGGGTAGGAAATGCGAGTCCACGTCCCTTGTGCTCCAGACAAGGACATGGCAACACCAGAAGCAGCATCAGGGATGTTCTGATGTCACAGCAGAAGGAAATAAAGTGTTAATGTCTCCCTCAAACTTCATCCACGTGCTTGCACAGTGACAATCTCCACATGTCTTTGGGAACTACCAGCTTGAAGCCAGACTGATGCATGGTGAAGAGCAGTTAAGATGCAGACAAGGAATTGGATGTACCAGTCTAGCCACAAATATGCAGCCTTGGTACAAAGTCCCTAAGGGACTTATACAGCAGGCAAGACCCAAGAGGGCAGAGTGAAACACAGGAAGGGAGCAAGAGGAAAAAAGGCTCACAAGTGAGCAAATGCCAGCTCTGGTCTGTGCCAAAACAAGAGAGGATGGGCTGAGAGTTGCCATCAGCAGTTAGGGACAAGCAAGTACATCAATGCAGTACCAGGCAATAATATGGTACCTGTCTCCCCTTGGGAGCCATCAGGCTATTGATCCAGGGACACCCCCTTACTAGCACAGTGCCAAGGAATGACAGCACCAACCTTACCTTATAACACAAAGTCGCCAAGTTTGAAGGCGATTCTTCCCTCACTGCTCGGATCTCTGCAGCTGGCACAAGGGCAAAGACATCCTGCACTGACGTGGCTGTGTCTGCCCAGAACTGGTCCCAAAAGGCATCATCTGTTGCCTCCACAGGCTGCGGAGAGACAAACATGGTTACAGGTGCAGAACTACCATTCCATGAGGTCCAAACTTCAGCGACTATGCCTGGCTTGGGGGTGGGACCAGGCAGAGAAGAGGTTCAATAAAGCACACTGGTGCTGGTTTTGTACCTCAGTCTCTTTGTTAGCAGGTCTTTGGCCAATTTCACCTCCCAAAAAGAGCATTCCCTCAGCAAGGGGGTGAGCAGCAACACATTTATATGACCAACTGCAGCAGACTGTGGCCCCCTCAAGTCTTTCATGAAGTCACAACATTCATGAACCCTCCTGCTTGTCTCCAACCTAGGCCATGTATTACAAGATCTTTCATGCATGGCCAGGCTCCTCTCATGTGCTCTGTCACCTTCAGAGCATGCCAAGGATGCCCTGAGTGGGCACTGGAATTACTTCTATTGCAACCAAAGTCTTGAGGAAGCAAACAGGGACTTATTACATTAGGGCATGAAGAGAGCCACAGAACTGACAGACTCACACCAAAGCACTTACAGATGCAACAGAATTGATCTTTCTGAATCAAATATTTATAGGGAACTGGACTCAGTGGAGCTGGTCGCTGCCAAGGCTTTGTTCTTAAAAAGCACTAAGTGTAGAATTCAAAGACGCAAGATGGAAGGAGGAGACTGATATACCAAAAAAAGCAAGCCATGTGAGACCTGTGGTCTGAGAAGCCCACCCCCCACATGCCTGGGAACACACCTCTTCCCATTACCTCTTCCAGCTCTGCAGGTGCAGACAACCTCCTCTTTCAACAACACTGTTGTCCCCTTTTTGAGCCCACCCTGAAGACCCCCTGCAAGGGTTGCTGGCCACAAGGATGGCCTGTTTGCCAGACTGCTGCTGCAAAGACAGCTCTGTACAACCAGCTGCAGCCTCCCAGCATTATCTCCCCCAGCTTCGTTCTGACAGCTTGGCATCTACTTAGAAATCAAAACAACAGTGGCACCCTGGGGTGAGAGATTATAGGCTACTGCAGAGCCAGAGAGCAGTGCTGGCCACACAGGGTGAAGCAGAGGCCCAGATGCACAGGGCCAGTGGTGCGTCCAGTCATGAGGAAGTGAGCGCAGCGATGAGCCGCCGCTCCCCAAAAGGTGAAAGCACCAACACTGTTTGCCTAACAAGAAGGCATTGCCACTACACAACACCTCAGGCACCCAAAGCCTGGGAGCTCGGAATAATCAGGAAGACTTAACTTTTCAGCCAGTCTAAAACTGAGCACAGTCTTCCCCTCTAAATGCCAATACCTGTCAAGAGGTAGGCACGGTCCAGTGGAGGCTAGGAGTGCTCATCAGCTCCAGGGGCCAGCTACAGGGGCGGGATAAATACACGTGTACTTCTGCCAAGCGGTGTGAAAGAGGCAGATCCACGATTTCAGTCAGGAGTGCAAAGTGGAAGCTTCTCCCCAGGAGCCTGCCAGCCGTGCCAGGTGAGGTGGCACGCTCAGCAGGTGAGAAGAACCATCCACCTGAGCAGTGCCGGCACCTGAGGGAGCCGCAGCTCTCGCGAACCCCCACAGAGGGCACCGTGGGCGGGTCTGCCACCTCCGATGGGAAAGGGGCAAAACCAGGAACGTGTGTTTAACTTCAACAGCTCCTGCCCACCCCCAGCTCTGCTGGACTACGCAGAAAACATGCAGCTAAGTTGAGGCTCCGTGGGGAGAACAGCTCATTCATGGCTCTGGAACAGAGAAGTGCAGCATTTCCCCCTTTGCTATCACCTCCTGAACTAACAGCCACAGTCTGGGAGCAGGTGACGTGTCACTACCACCCAGAGGCCAAAAGGTGAGAGGGGCAGGCAGGCTGGCAGCCCCAAACTGGTATAGCAGGTTACTGCCCTGCAGCTCTCCACCTTAACGCTCCAGAGGCTGTTATTGCTTGTCCTGGTCCTTCCAGCCACAAAATGAATCAGCCCAAGTGACTCCCCAGTCTTTTTGAAGAAAAAACAAAAACAAACAAATGAAAAACAGAAAACAAAAACCCACGTGTTTTTAGGCATCTTCTTAAACTCTGCTCCAGTGCTGAAACCTTCTTTATTTTATCACTTGGCCACCAAAGCAAGTTCCTAACAAACCTCTTTCCAAGGGTACACCAACTGTTTTGAAATGGTTCAAGGTCACAGCTCCTCAGAGGGGATCTGTAAGAACAGCCAGGTGTTTACAGCCTGACTCTCAGCTTCCCGAGTGTGTGAAGGAGTTGTGCTCTTTGTAACCTGGGCATGAAATACTTAAATGGAAGCAGAGCTACGCTGCAAATCTCACCTTAATTACGTTCCTCAGAAACAGCCAAGTATTTGAAAACCCAATCTATGCAATGCACAAAACGTCCTACACTTCCCATACCCCCCTTCAAACCACAACCGCGTGTATAATTGCCACATGTACCTGCTGGCTCCCTGCCACAGCCGCTCCCAACAACAACAGTGAGCGGCAATTGCTGCTAATTGGAGATAATGCATAAATAATGGCTTCACTCTCATCTAGAGGGGGAGCAGAAAACCATTTCCCTCCCGTAGACACGGATCCCTTTACCTCCCAGTAGCCCGAGGCCACCTCGGAGGTTGAACCCAGCTGCTGATTTACAGATGGGAACACAAGAGCCAAGACTGAAGAACACGGTCTCTGGCTAGAACAACACAGAGGCAGAGAAGCAGAGCAGCAATCACCCAAGCTGCAGCCACATTAATGTCACTGCTGCCATCTTGGCAAGGGGATTACACTAAAACACCAGTTCTTTTATTTTTAATAGCTGCAGCAATCAGCTCCTCATCAACAGATGGTATCCCGTGCACAACCTTGGGACACGGACTCGGTACTGAGTCACTCCCATCCCCACAGCCCCCCCTGCTCTAATTAACAGTCTGGCATCATGATGATGGCTACTCCATCTACATAATATTCATCTCCTTGATAGAATATTACTAGATGTTTTTAAGCTGATTGTATTTTGCACGCAGCATCCCTGGGGATCTAAACATCCATTTCCTCTTGCTGAGCTCGCCCAACAGCCTGTACTGAGCTTACAGGGAAGGGAAACAGAGACCTAGAACAGTCTTGCTCACCAGCCATGGATATCTTCATCTGGAAACGTCCAGATTTAGTTACAAGTGTTGGTACAGCACATGCTGCAGTAACAAATCCCACAGCACTGCAGCGAGCTGACAGTGTTTTAACCAGAAGAGTTCTTGAGAAGCTGAATCCTAGCTGGGGCCACTTCAGATCCTCCAGATCAGCACAGATCTGTCCTCTTTTGGAGAAGCAGCTGCAGCACAGTTAAGAGCCTGATGTTCCACCAGCACAGTGCAGACAACCAGCACTGCACCAGCAGTGCAATGAGAATGAGAACTTCATCATTGCTGGAAGAACTAAGGGATCAGTAGCTCAACTCTACTTTGGAAACACAACCAGCATATCTGGAGAGCAAAGGAAGTTCCTGGCACCCCACCGTAGAGGCCACTGAAGTTATAGAGCTAACTGGCAGAGAGAAACACTGCTGCCTGAGCCAGGCTCTCCACAGCAAAGGCATGAGCTGACTGTAGCACAGAGCGGCTGCTGAGAGCACCACGGGAAGAGCAGAGGTGATGTGACCTCTTAGAGTGGAAAAGGAGGGAGACTGTTGCCTTCAGCTCACTCGGGCAAGGTGTAAAGCCCTCCCACCTGCACACTAGCCGTACGAAGTGGAACCAGTCCCACCAGACACCTCTACCCTTTATCTCCCATCAGTCAAAAATGTTGTGTTTCAGGTTCTTTAAAGCACACCACACACACACGCACGCACGCTGTAGGAGTCAGAAGAGGAGGATGCTCCATTTGCAAGCATCTTGGCAGTTGCTGAACAGAGAAGCCCAGCCCTGAACAGGCGATCCCCAGGCAAACAGGATACGTCACGGGAAACGGGAAACCCGAGCGGAGCTGCCCACGGCCCATAAACAGGAAAAGGTCCCAAGGCACGGCCCTCCTTGGTCGTTACTGTCCTCAGCCTGACGCCAGCACCACTTTGCTCCTCTGCTAGCTACAACCCCTCACACACTCAGGCAGGGCGAGCTCCTCCCGACCCAGAGCTCTCTACATTTACACTGAATCCCTGTTCCAAACAGTTTCTCCAACAGGTTCTTACCAGAGGACTGTCCTTAAGTCAGTTCTGAGGTTGCTGCAAATTGCCAAGGGGGCAAGCAGCCACCAGTCCCACTCACCATAGTCTGGTTTTGCTTCTTGTCACCACAGCAAGCGAGCACCCCAGCAGCCAAGGCAGCGAGGCATTCCGGGCAGGGCTTCTCTTTTTTCTGGGACTTGACAACAGAGCAGGTCCCTCGTCCCTGACCAGGGTTTCTGGCCAGTATTACACAAACACAAGTAATATGTAACAGCAGCGTGCTCCTTTCCACCCCAAGTGAGGCAGAACTGTGGGGTGTCACGACCAGAGAGCCATACATGCAGCACCTGACTGAGCTGCAGGAGGTCAGGAAACCCTGCGGGGACAGTGGATTAGTTTGAGGCAATTCACACACCTTTGTACTAGACCTTTGTGAGCCACTGTGCAAAAGGAAAGTCTGAGGACAGATTTATTCAGAAGAGGAACAACTAGCGAGTTTTCGCCTCTGCCTCCAAGGGCAGCAGCTCCACATAGATTTCAGAGCAATGGCCTTTTTTTCTACAGGATCTTTGCAATCAGCAATGCAGAATCAAGGAGAGACTCCATGTGAGTCTGCTGCCAGTTCTCTGCTACCAGACAGTGTTGCAAAGGGAACTGGAAAATAGAATTTGTAGAATTCTGGCGAGGAAAGCCTAGGACACAAGTCAGCTGTGTGCAGTGCTGGTTGCAGCTTTGCTTTTAAGACAACTTTGCTTTTGATCAACCTGGAACACCTGAGTCCAGTCTGAGTTCTACCAGGAACAGGCTACCAGAAACCAACCTCTCTGCAAGCACAAGATGTACTTTTAACAGGCTCAAATGAACAGCCTGTTGTACTACAGCATTTCCACACCAAGGAAAAAGGAAGGACTGGAGTTTGTCCCTTGTGCTTGATCCTTCCTGTCTCTCCACAAGTAGAGGCATAGCTAACATTAAAATCTAACAAGCCTGTTCACAAGATTAAAATTTCTTATCTTCCAGTCAGTTGTTCACAGGAGCCATTTAATCACCAACTGGCTGAGGAAACAAAACGTGTGTCCCCAGCAGGTAAGACTCCCAGCTTCACCTCCCTCTCTGCCACTGCCTAGTGGTCATGCATTCTGCATTTCCCTTCACCTGTTAAGTAGACAGGATTTTAATGAGCAACCTGGGAGGGCTCACACATTCTCTATGAAAAAGCACATCTGTTTTATTATAAAAAGGCCTTATCAATTTAAAGGTGTGCAGTGTAATGCAATACATATGTATCATATAAAAATCCTAAAGCCTATTTCTCCATATGCAAGTATAAATACACATCTTTAACATAACTAATTCCTTCTGGCACTACTACCCTTTTTTAACCACTGAAATCATTCTGAAGTGATTCTTCCTTCCTCATACTCTTACACCTTCAGAGTCTCTCTTTGGCAATTAAAAATAATCAGTTCAGTCAGTAACATCTGTGTCCAGACTTGGTTTGATTTTCCAGTTCTGGGCTCCATGTGTGCTACAAGCATTCAAGTGTTACGTTCCTTACAGATATATTTAATTTCTTAAAAAAAGGTTCACATGGGAATGCTCATATTTTTTAATTAACAAAAGCCTGAAGGTGATAAGAACTTATTTTTAAGAAAAATTTAACTTCAGTGCCAACTCTGAACCTTCACCAGAGCGTGAACAGGGCTTTCTGCTGCTCAACCACCTCCTTCCATCAGAGCCTTAGGAAAGACCACATAATGCACTGCTAAGCTCACGGTTTCATGTTACCAATGATTTGACTAAAACCTTTTTGTGCAGCTACCTAATGTCAGCAGGGAAGGCTGCAAAAAAGGAGACACGCTGCTGAGGAAGCAAAGCGTATTTTGAGCGAAGAGCTTTGAAGGATTTGACTCTTTCCATTGCTGTAGCCTGGTTTTGAACCCAGGACTAGGAGTCTGCCGCTGGTACGAGCTCAGAAGGCTCCAGGAGAGTCCAGTCATGCATCCTGCACAAGCAAACACCAGTGCCCTTCTGCGTAGGTAAATATGGGAGCGCCAACGCCCCACCCTTTTTCCACATGGCAGTTAGTCTCACCTAGACCACAAAGATGTGAAATGAGTCCAGCCAAGAATGAAGCTTTTTCTCTTTCCTTTATTCGTTGCCTCAGTGAACCTTCTTTCATTACACGCATCGATAAAGCAGGGGAGGGGAGCCCTCTCTTCTTGGCTGACTATACGAAGGATTGCCTCACAGAGGATTTTCTTTGTGAACAGCAGACCAAGAAGATCCCTATAGACTCGATTGATCCCCACCAATCTCACTTTATAAGCATGTTTCCCAGTGGAGGAAGGAGGACCATTTAAAGCCGAATGCACTCTGAACTATTTAGCATCCAGAAAAGTCTTTGGAAGAATCCCTGAAAACATTAATTCATCCACATCTCTTTTTAACTACAGATGTTACAGAACATCCACAACTGGATGTTTTTAAGAACACATTCACAAAAGCCATTTCTGAGCAATACAGATAGAAGTGATACTGCTTTATAAGGTGATAAACAGTTTTTCAAAGGCTCTTCCAGCCTTACTAACTGTGATTCATTTCCCAGTTCTAGTCTCATCTTTTGAGTTTTCACAGATTTTCTCCTACTACCCTTTACCCCTCTGCATCCATACCCTTTTCTTCTGAATTCATTCCCCATCATTAAATATCTTTCCGCCATCACCCCCAAGTTTTCTTAGCAGCTGTTATTCCCTCACTGCCAAAGATAACAAAGATAATAACAGCAGTTCTCCATTGTAGCTTAGAAGAACCCAAGACACGACTTCTCAGCAGAGCAAGATCCCTCTGCTCCTTAGACAGCAGGATAGCCATGTAATTTTCTGCCAGCATGCTACTGGGCTCTCAGCTTAAGGCAAGAACTAAGCTAGCTCCCAGGACACGCATAACATCTGGCATGCCTCTCAGCAATCACCCTCCCTATACACAGTCCTGACTTCATTCCTTCCCCTCTACAACCTGCAGAAATAAAGCATTATTCTACAGATGGAAGCTGCTTCTGCTGCAAAAAGCTCTCCCAACACCGTGTTTGGCCAACAGTCCTTTCAATCGGCTGCTACCCAAAACCAGGGTAAGGTTCTCCACCAATTATTCTGAGGGAAAAAAAAAAAAGATACAGGGAAAGGAGCACTACTGGCAAGCCCTTGATGGTGATGTAAACCTGCAGCAGAGCACACCAGGAGCTGTGCACATCCCTTACACAGCAGCGTTTCAAGATGTCAGCAGCAATGAGTGCGGCCCTGCCAGACCCGGTGGCTGTCCCCACGAACCGACCAGTGTCCGGGGCAGAGCGCAGCCTCATGGTGACACTCGCCACGTCGCTATGGAGGGCACGAGTGGCACCAGCTTGCCCAGACCCCTCATCGCCACCCCAGCCTTCGGGTGAGGCCTCACGGCGAGAGCCTGGCTCCAAGCCAGCCAGGGCCGAAGCCCCCG
>NW_008612503.1:0-2345 GCF_000691845.1 Merops nubicus | reverse complement strand
TAAACTGGGAAAACTTATAACACTGATTATTTTATCCAAGGTTATACTCACTATGAAACTTAACATGTACTTGAGAATTTTGGAAATAAAATGGCAAAAAGTTAATACTCAGAACTAAAAAGTTGAAGGATTTTTGATGTTGATCTGTAGTTCATTTATTGCAGTGTGCAAGTGGCACAATGAATACATTTTCATGTAAATGCAGAAGAAATAACTAGCTGTTTCTGATTGGCAGGGGCTTTTCTTTTGGAATTTGCAGCCACTGTGTTACTCCCACAAGACTCCAGACCCATTTGTAATAATCTGTTCAATAAACCAGCTATCTTTGTTAGTATTTGTCTCTGTCTACTCATAAAAAAGTAGAAGAGCTTGCCTATACTGCAAGAGAAAACCATGTTGACCCTGCAGATAATTGCCAGGCTGAAAAATCCAAGAAGTATTGCAACTGAACTGAGTACCAGCAGGCCGAGATTACTCATTTTAACAACCTTTGTTGTCTTTAACTTCTAGACACCAAAAGCTGATTTCTACCTTCATCCTCAGCTGTGTGAAGTGACTGGCTTTGCATTTTCTGAACACAGGCTTTTGTTGCCTTTCACATTTGCTTTCTTTGACCCAATCTGCAATTAGCAGTGGATAATAAATATTTGCAAGTAAAATTAATAACTCAGTCTGCTGTTCTGAGGCAAGGAAAAGGTCAGTAGCTGCATTTTTGTCTTTTAAAGGAAAAGGATTTTGATGTAACCTCAGTGCTGTCAGTCTGAAAACTCAAAGGCCGTATATGAATTCAGTTCTACAGGGGCAATTCTCAGTTGAGTTGGGAGCAAAAGGAGCCCCACTCTAGTAAACCTCAAGTGTTCCCAAGCCATGCAGAGGCTGACTTACTCTTGGTAAGGCTGGTGTCCTTGGCACCCACCTTGCTGTGCCCCACGCTGTGGCAAGGGACCTTGTGTCACCCCTTGCAGAGCTGCATGGGATTCAAACCTGGTGGTGTGACTTCAGTATGACTGTGTCTTCAACTATTCTTTTCTGTTTCTTTCTTCCTTTATCTCTGTCCTTGGGGAGAATGGACTATAGAGGAACAACAAAACTGATTTGCACAGTGAAGGGCGCTATGAAGAAGGCCAGGGCCATCTGATCTGAAGTGGCCCTTTTGCCACTCTATCTAGGTAAAATCACAAGTATCTCAAAGACAGAGTCCCATCTTCAGCTCTCAGCTGCCTGGGTTTAAGTAAGCACCATGCTACTACAATTATCAGTTGTTTTTCTCTTTTAATTCCAGTGTGTCTGCATGAAGCAGATAATAAAATATGGGCAGAAGGAGCTGCAAGATGAGATAAGATAAGGACTTGAAAATTTTTCAGATTAACCCAATTGCTTTGTGTCATCTGAGGAGATAGCATGGTTTTTCCTCTCATGGCTAATGAAACAAGTCTTCAGAAATCCCTAGAATGGAAAATGTGCTCAGCCCCAGCCCCATTCCTTTTTGCAGAGGAACCCAAACAGGGCCACCTAAGTTCATTGGAGACGAGTCAGGGCAGATTCATTCATTGGCAGATATACCTATTTCCACTGCCCTGCCACAGCGTAAAGTACAGATCACCTTTCCCAACCACAGAACCACAGAATGACATAATGTTAGGGGTTGGAAGGGACCTCTGGAGATCATCAAGTCCAAACCCCCTGCAAGAGCAGGCCCATCCAGTCTACAGCAGGTCACACAGGAACACATCCAGATGGGTCTTAAAAGTCTCCAAGGAAGGAGACTCCACAGCCTCCCTGGGGAGCCTGTTCCAGTGCTCTGTGACCCTCACAGTAAAGAAGTTCTTCTTCATGTTGAGGTGGAACTTCCTGTGCTCCTGCTTGTCCCCATTGTCCCTCGTCCTATTGCAAGGCATAAGTGAAAAGAGATTGCCCCTTTCTTCTTGACAGCCATCCATCATATATTTATACACATTAACTAGATCCCCCTTAGTCTTCTCTTCTCCAGACTAAAAAGCCCCAGGTCTCTCATCCTCTTCTCATCTGGCAGGTGTTCCAGTCCCCCAGTCATCCCCGTAGCCCTTCGCTGGGCTCTCTCGAGTAGATCTCTGTCCCTCTGGAAATGGGGAGCCCAAAACTGGACACAGTGCTCCAGCGAAGAGCTTTCCACCCACTCCTTTAGCCCAGTGAAGCCCAACCAGGCACTGAGCTCAGCTAGAGCCATTAGCCACATGCAATCTCAAACCTTTCTATCCTATAATTCTTCCAAACACCTACATTTTTTTTTCCAGGACTCATGTTACATCAGAGTTTAAATTGTATTCAAATCATGGTCACGGTTTGGTGTCAGGGCAGCCCCCAGA
>NW_008612502.1:21372-30742 GCF_000691845.1 Merops nubicus | reverse complement strand
CAGAACTGGATGCAGTACTCCAGGGTGTTAATAGAGAGCATCTGTCATCTGAATAGTGGCCAGTGCCACCCTAACCCTGGACATCCATTTGTGGCCACCAGTACTGACTACACTCATCTTCTGTCACTATAGGGAGGTAAGGCTCCTCCTTCACAGACAAGAACAAAAGCAAACCCAAGAGGCAGTTACTCAAGAGAGAAGCTGCAATCAGTGAAGGGGAAAGGGACATGCTGAGGCAGTGATGCTAACAAGCCCCATCAAACAGGGACCACTATTAAGACTTGTCAATGTCTTGAGCCAGAGAAGAAATCTGGAGAGGCAGGCTATCATGTCCTCCTGTGCAAGTGCCTCAGGCTGCCTTAGAGGTGACTGTTGTCTGACGTGAAGTAGTGAAAATTCGGTCTTTTCAGTAGAAGATTTACTATATACTGCTTTACTATATACTCTGCCAAAGAAAAGTGGAAACATCTGAAAAAGATTGAAATTGTGGCCCAGTTCTCCCTAAATTAAATGGGTCTTCATCTCAGCCATTGTCTGCTTCCAGAGGTAGCATGTCATACTCACACTTCATTATGTCTGGAGAAACGTGAGCTAAGCTATGACCTTCAGCTCCTTGCTGTACAAGTGGGTTTTTTTAAGATGTTGGCTGACTGGCAGACCCTGAGCCCTACTGGCCAACCTACACCCGAGCTGCACAAGCCTGGGACATCAAACTTGTTTTCTCCTCATGTGTGCTTAAGGTCTAAGCAAAGACAAGCTGACACTGTGTCTTTCTAACTGTTGTGAGGTAGGTGGCTGACTCCATGCTTTTGTTGTGATGATCTCCCTTTTACATAAAGTCTTTCTCATTAGCATAGCCAGACAACGATGTCATTCTTCCTTTGAAATCAGCAGAGGTCCTAGCTCTTAAAATCAAAGGCAATCCCTTCTCATATTCCCCCTGGGCTAGATCCCAATGCCTTCTCAAGCTACATACTTGTGCCTGTTGTTATTTCTGATTTTTATTGTGTTGCGTTTGATTTTATGTTTCCACATTCATCCTGGCCACCCGATCAATGTGTTAAATAATAGAAAACTCGAGGTGGTGCAACTCAGCAGCAAGTCAAGCCTGTTAATATGACACAAACATCTTTTTGTGCTGTTTTCTGACCCCACAGTTCTTTTCAGTGGTTGTAAAATTTGGCAGTTAATCAGGTCATTTATTGCTTTTGAGGTATCTGCAGCCTTTATGGACCGAAGCTTGACACCAAAGTTTGGTGTGGCTCCATTGACTTCAATAAAGCAAAACAGGTTTCTGCCTAATGAAATTCTGGTCCTGCAACTTTTTCTCTCTCTTCTGCCTTCTTCTCAGAATCTCTGTAATGATTGAGGAGGCCAAGATTTTCAAGCCTGATGAAGGGCATTGGGTGATGAGCACACACCAACATTAATGAGAGCAAGAGGGCAAAATGTTTTATCTAGTTTACAGATTTCACCTTTAATGTTTAGCAAATGAAGTGAATTGTGCAGGGATAGGGACTGATCCAAAATCATAGTAACTCAAGGCTGTTTTTGCACTGATTGCACAAGTTTCATAACCACTGTGATGGTCCAATGACTTCTACAGGTCACCCACAGAACTGCCTGGCTTCTCACCTACTGTCTTTTTAGCATGAAACTGACATGCTGGATGCTATAGAGCTGACTCAGCAGCTACCAAGCACTTTATTCTCTTTACCTTTTAGTGTTAAAAAAAAAAAAAAAATCAACTGATTGTAGCTCATGTTCCCACCTTTTATTTCACTCCTTGAGGTTAATACCACTCTCATTGAAAGAGCACATTGCAGAGCCTGCTTTTCTCTTCTGGTGTTATTTTTATACACCACTTTTGATCTTGGGGAAACTTTTTCATCCTTGTTCCACTGGTGTTTAGTAACATTTTAATGAAGGCTGCACCGTATGTGATGCCAGTATAGCCTTAAGCACATGCTCTCCATGTGAAGAGAGGGGAGTGGGGTAAATGAAGGTGGAGAGGCCACACCTCATGACAGAGATCAGGACTTGAGGTGGACATCATGGGTGTAATGGCAGCATCTGGAAACTGGACATAGGTGGGTGGGGAGAAACAAGTAAAACTAGAGCATAAAGCCATTAGGTTTTCAGAACTTCAGGTGGATAGCAAGAAAATTAACATTCTTTCCTGCTGCTCCCATAATCCTACTAGTTGAGGATCACCTCTGCTAGCTGAACAGATACTGCCAGAGTGGACCCAGAGCGTCCTGTAACAGCTCGTGCTATTGCACCCAAGGTTACACAAGGTGCTCTCTTATTCTGGAGGATACTACACAAGTTCAGAATAAAGCAGCTTCTCTCCAAACCCTTAGGGTTTAAGCAGGCAAACTGTAAAAAGGAAAATAAAGCAACAAAAGGCCCAGAAATACCTGCTGTTCCTCTGGTACTTTCCTGGTAGAGGAAAACACCTGTTCCTCAACAGCCTCAAGAGCGCTCAGAACTCTGCCCATGACTCCTTGCTACTCAGCAATGGTGAGGTTAACCTTGAAGTGAGAGAAACATGCCTTTAAAGGACCTTGATGAAATTTAATAAAGCCAGCTCACACTCAGGAAAATAGATTACATTGTTCTTGGGCTCTGAAAGCAACGCATCACTTCCTGAGGTGTCTCCAAGCAGCACAACAGCCAGCAAGGTGAGCCTGGCAAACACAGGCATAAAATGTGCCACCTGTGGTTGGCAACATGAGTGCAGTGTACTTGGTTGTGCAGCAGGGAGAGCAACAAAGGACCCTCTCCACTTCCACTCCAGCAGCCTTGGGGATGAGAAGCAATTCCTTGTCCCCAGTGCTAGTGAGGGAACGCAAAATGCTATGGTGATATGAGGTAGCCAGCTAGCTTGCTGAGGTGATGTTCATAATGTCGAGCTTGGCTCAGCCTTGAGCAGCAGGAACAAACAGTGATGCCATTTCCCAGAAGTTTAGCTGGCAACAGCGGTGATTGCAAATGTTTAGCAAAGTGCCTTTTGTCACACTTTGCTAACAAAGCAAGGGTCGGGTCCCTTTGGTCTGTTGGGATATAAATATCTTCATTAGATCTTTGAAAAAGAGAGAGAAAATATCTAGAAGCCTGGGAGATATTTTGTTATTTCTTTTTTTAAAACTTATTTATTTTTACTATTAAAAGCACAACTCAAGTAGTGCTGGCACCAAGATGCGTAATCCACTTACCAGGGCAGAAAGGGCTCTGGAGCTGCACCACAAATGCATCATTTGATAACTGTAATGAAAAAGACAGCAATCTATATCTGCAAATAGCATTACAGCAGAATTGATTTGGGGACCAAAGGAAGCTGATGCTGAATTTATGAGGCAGACGTCTCAAACATTTGAGACCAGTGCTTGCTTTCCTCCTCTGCTTTGTTTCAGCCTCCACTGTTTGTTTTTTTTTTTCTTTTTTAATAACCTCACCCTTTATTTGGGTCAGCTCTTAGCCTTATAATCCAAGCAATTTAGTCAAAAAAAGCCACAGAGTGAAGTGTTCCTGCCTTATCCCGTGGGCGGAATGGGGCCAGCCAGCTCCTGCTCGTTTACCATGCCTTGCTCCCCTGGTGCATCTCTTTGTGAAGTCAGTGCTCTGAGATGCACAGACCACAGTGATCCATGCCTGCACTGTCTGCCACCGAGCTGGGGACGGAAGAGTTACAGGGCCAGAGAAACCCATAGTTTCATGGAATTGTTTAGGTTAGAAATACCTTCAAGATAATTTGGTCCAGCCATTAACCTAGTACAGAATTTACTTCATTCAGCTATGCACTGGGCAGGATCTTCTCCAATAAAGAGGTCACGTGTAATTTTTCTCCACCCCATCTCAGACTATCTATCACAGGCTCCTAAAAGGAGCCTCCTAAAGGAGGGGCAGGCATGTTGGAGGAAATATGTGGGAATTGGAGGGAATAGACATGTATAAGGGAGTGTAAGACCTGCTCTACTACCGATGCAGGAGAGTCCTCTAGGCCAGTATGCTGTCCCTAGCTGTGGCAGTTTAGAGAGAAGACACACGTCCATCCACTTACATGAGTTTCTCCAATCCCTTGATCAGATAGTCTGCCGTCACAACCTCCTAGGCCAGCAAGTTCAAAAAAATATCCTTCCCCTCGCTATAGAAGCAGTTTCTTTCTTTTCTGTTATAAACTAGCATCCTTGGCTGCAGTGTTGCAGGATTTCATGAGCTATTGATCCTTTTTAAGCTTATCCTCTACTGATGTTGCATGTGCCTGTCTCATACCCTTCAGCCCAGTCCCAGACCAAAAACTCTCAATGCTTTTAGTGTCCTTGAAAGTAGCTTCTCCATCTCTGTGGTCAATTTGATTGCTCTTTTTTTTCCTGTTCTCTCCTTCCAGCATGTCCTTCTTGGAGATGAGAGGGACAAGACTTGCACTCTCTGCTCAAAATGCGTGTGCACCAAGATTTTCCACTCACATCCTTTTCCAGCATTTTGATGGACACGCTGAATAAAATGAGTACCAGCACTAAATCTCTAGAGGATCTTTTATTAAGCCTAATCAGGCAAATGGGGCAGTGTGCATCTTTACTTTCTATGACTAGTATTCAGTAATAAACAATGTTGTTTATTATTATATAATATAATATAATATAATAATACTATTGTATTATAAACAGCGTTGTTTATTACTCAATACACTGTGTTTACCTATGTGATCTGTGACTTTAGTCTGCACTCTAAACCTTTATCATCTTCTCAGGAGTGCCAGTTCACCTGTTGGCTGGTAGTTCCAACACCCATCTGACACCCTTGCTGCTTGCAAATGACAGGTTATGTACCTCGAGCAGGAGATAGTCAGTTTCACACCTGAGTTCCCACTCAGCAACCCAGTGAATGCCATCTGGTCACAGGCACTTGTTAACAATTTATTAACCACAGAGCCAGACACTTCTCAGGCTGTCAGGCTCTTGGCGTTAGTGCAGACTGGCACTTGTAAATTTTGCCCTCGCTCCATCTCCTGGCACATGCCAAGCAGCCAGAATTGCAGGTAGCCTGATTTTCTCTGTGACTGTGCTATTTATCTACTGATCCTTGTTGAGACACACCACATGTTAGTCATATCCACCTTGTAGGCCATGCCAGTCTGAAGAACACGCTGTTCCCCAGCTCAGAGATGACATATTCCTCTACAATCTTTCTCCTTTCCTGTGTCAGCAGACAATCTCCATTATAAAGAGGGATAGCCAGTCCTTTCTGCATGGGTCCCACTTCTCCTGTAAAGTTCCCGACAATCCTTTCCTCTTACATCTTCACATCATCACCTACCTCATCCACAGTTTCAGGCTCTTTACATCTCCCTTGACTCTTTAACCTCCCACAAGACAGGGGATCTCAGACAGTGCCACTATGGAGATCATAGCCTGCAGTCTCCAGTTTTGTCTTTGAGACGGTAAAGTTCACCTCCCAAGGTAAAAGTGACTTACACACAGGATTCAAAGATGATGCCCATTGCAGTGCTGCAAGGGGTTCTGCTTCATGATGAACGGCTGTTAGTGATGGTGCAGTCACCCATAATTTTTGATCTGATCCTGTCAATGTTCTGACCTCACAGATAATCTCTCCATTCAGTGCTTTGCATCTCCTAGCAGATTTCTGTGAGTTCACCGAGCACGCCCTTGAGCCGTGCTGCCTGAGACGTTTGTGACAGCAGCTAGAAAGGCACCTTGAGCCTTTTTATGCTGTGTGGTTTCCAGAGGAACGGCTTCTGGCCTCTTCAGCTCTGTATCTCTTAACATCACAAATCGCTTTAACCGGATTGCTAGTAAACCTTAAGAGAGCAGCTGTGATCAGAATGGCCTCAGGTAGGGGAGCAGGTCTTAGTTCTGTCTCTCTCTTAAAGAGTACAGGGTGCTCAAAAAACCCTTAAGGCCCTTTAAAAGTATGATGATTAGGAGGAGGTAGTTTTTAAGAAAATGCACCTAAATGCCAGGCCTGTCACTTGCATTTATTTCTGTGACTTCCTCCTTACAGTCTCACAATAAGCTACAGGAGAAAATTGCAACTCCAGGAAGCTGTACAAGCTGTGCACACTGCACAGCGCAGCTAAGGAACCCTGGGGGTGACATAGCACAAACTCCTTCAGTAGGGTTATGACACGGAGACATGAGAGAGCTTGCAGGGACAGAAGGGACAATCCTGAAGAACAGGGGAAAATACTGTCCCTAGGACAGCAAGGCAACTGCAGCAGAAGAATCAGCTGATCAGCCTTACCCTCCCACCTTACTTACTAAACCGCTGACACAGGAAAGGACTACAGGCTTTCATGCTTAATATAACCTAAAGCTGGAGGTTTTTTAGAATTTCTCATCTGTTTTATTTTTTTTTTGTGGTTTACTGATGGGAAGTTTACTTTTTTTTTCTTTTGCTAAGCTGAAACTAGGTTTTCCTGCTAAGCAGCTGCAGGGTTTTTGCATGCAGAAGGACTGCCTGGAGTTGTACATGATCTTGCAGAAGGCACAAGCTGACTCAATGTTGACTGAGGAGCTGGAGAGCTACAAGCTAGAAGCTATCAGAGAGGAAGAGGAGAGCTGGAGCAGCTAGCAGGAACAAGTAGAAAAGTGCAAATGAGCTAGGGCAAGCCGCAGCATTTATTTGTCCAAGAAGACAATAAGCAAGTCCTAAGGTGTTATTGATGAGAAAGAAGCAATTTGGTGGTTTATTTGCTATGCTAAAAATATACATCCATACACACTGAAGAAGGAGGGATTGAAATTTATGGTACCTGGTTTTCTCTGTGCTATCTTTCTCTTTTGTTCCTTTAATAAACTCCTATTTGATAATTCATTCTTTTCAAGCGGAAAAGTGAGATAATTGAGCACCAGATCATGTAACATTAATCCTTTTTGTGTTTTAGTTTCACACCAGTTCTCACAAGCATAGTGCACATGGCTGCAGGAATTTGATGACTTGGAGCATATCTTTAGCTTTGTCATTTGTTTGGCTTGCTTCACCCAAAGTATCTCCAGAGCCATTAGAAGTAACAGCACAGAGGGCCTCTCCTGACTGCGATGGCTCAATGTCACATGCCCCTGTCACCATCTCAGGCTGCTTCATTTGCTGCCATCAGGGCAGCAGGGCTGCCTGCAGGCACCAGCTTCATTTATTGCTCAGGTGTCTCAAGGGCCCAAAGGCAAAACATATCTGCCTCTCTGGCAGAGCTCAGTTAGAAGGAACACTCATCTTTCCTTCTTTTTATACCAGCACATAGAAAATAAATTGACTGCTTACCTCTTTTTGTTTATGTACATGAAAACATGAGTAATTTTTCTTTATAAAACTAAGTGCATTCGAAATTGCTTAAAATCAAATTGGGTGACGCTAGTTTAAAAAACTAGAGATGCTGTTCAAAGGGAAAAAGGAAACCCTGAACCAGTGGAAATCTTCCTCTGAGCCCTGGGGAAGAGGGTGGTTTGAAAAGGTGAAGTGAGCTTGGGAAAGCAGTCCCTTGCAAAGGTGCAGAAAGAATATTTTCCTTATTCTGGAGCACTTATTGGACTGTTCAGAGCTGAGAACTGGAAAGTAAAAGGAGGAACAGAAAAGTTTAATTTTCCTCCTCTAATCTATGAATATAAACAAGATATAAAATGAGATTTATTACTGTTAAAATGTTGAAGGTCGTTATGACCAGGAGCTAAATTCAAATCACTAGCTAAGGATCATGTTGCTTTTGTTTAATAAATCAGTTTTAAACGTTGGACATGTTTTGATAAACCTCTTCTGCAATATGCATAAAGTACTTCTACATAATTACAAAGAAAAAAAGAAGAAACTAGATATTTCTCTCCATACATACAGAACTCTAGCTGAAATACTGTTGGGGGGCTAACTGGATCCCATTTTTTTTCCAGAGGCTGTTAACCAAGATCACAAGACGGAACCATTGACTACTAAAAGCAAATGGGTCTTCATCAGCCTTCAACATCATAAAAAATGTAACAATCATTAATCTGAATAAACATGTTAAGCCTTGTAAATGTTTGAAAAATAGTTGTGAATACGGAGTATAAGCCCAGCTCAGCCAAAAGCTATGTTGGATTTTATCAACAAATGAGAATCAGACTTTCTTTGAGGAGAAAAAGAAAAACTGAAAGCCCCCACATAGCAAAATGTATGCAATAATTTAATTGAAGCTCTCTGCCTTTTGATTTAAATCATGATTAAACATGATGTTTTAAAGCATCATGATAAATTAATTTCCCCTGTTGTCAGGAGTCTCTTTATTAAACTGACACATCTAAATTCTCAGCTAGAAGAGCTCAGCTATTAGTCAGCACAGGTCTGTTGGAGGGGAAAAAGAAATATTTAATCCTGTTTCCCCATCCCCTTTTTTCTCATCTAAATCAATTCTCTTCTATTGATATCACAAATACCCAGCTTCTTTGCCATAAGAAATGTCACCTGCAGCTAAAATCATGGCAAGCTGACGGGAGATTGCCCAGAGCACATGGTAAAGACGTATATTAAGAATGTGCAGAAGAAGGTCATACTTTGCCTCGGTTCTCTTAGGCGTGTTCATGTGAAGTCACTCTCCCACTCACCATTGCCTTTCTGGTTGCTTTTTTTTGTGGTGCTCAGATCAAATGAAACCAAATATACCTGTCTAGGCCAAGCATGTGACTTGTGGCAGAGGGTTCCCCCTGCAACCTCCTTCCTCAGAGTTGCCCAGCAGGTCCCTGATGCAGGAGGAGACAATGACTGATTCTGGAGCCATGGCATCCCTTGCGCACCCCTACCTTTGAGCAGATGCTCCACCAGTTCTTCACATGTTGAGGGGCAAGCAGATTTGTTTTCTCCAGCAGCCTCTTCAGTGGCCAAGCTTGTCTTCATCCTCTCTGCCTGTCTGTGGGCAACGCAAGTCTCAGGGACAGAGATCCAGCTTACAGCACAATGCAGTCAGCCCACCTGGGAAGACAGGTTCAGCTGCATGGCAGCAACAAAATCTGACTTTTCTTGAAAGAGGGGATGGTTGCAGAGGCACTTTGGTGCCCACATGCTGTCAATGTCTCTAGGCAAGCTGCCTCTTGTTTACCTTAGCTCAATATTATCCCAGTCCACAAGATGCCATTGTACAAAGCTTTTCTCCAGCCGTGACTCTGGTTTGGTCTAACACAGTGCTTTTCCAGGGAAGTGCTCATAACCACCACGAAGTGTGCTTCAGTCATCTTTGGTAGTTCTTTTGAAATTTTTTATTTATTTCTGCCAGTAACCAAATGAGGAGGCAAGCTCTGTAAGTTTTTTTTAAAACACCTTCTCCTCTAGTAAACTCTAATTGTCCATTTGTTAACTCTGTTTGTCATGCAGCTTTTGGTGTTTTCCT
>NW_008612502.1:0-21341 GCF_000691845.1 Merops nubicus | reverse complement strand
CTGAGGGTCCAGTATACTGGGTTTTTACCAGTTTTAAGTAACAAACAAGAAAACCCGAGTGAGGAAACCCTGGTACATAGAAGGCATCTTTGTCACACATGTAGAGTGTCAACACAGCAGGGAGACTTGAAGGCAATTGCCGGACGGAACTACATGGATAACAGTGGCAGAGAAGGAACCTCAGCACCCGCAGACTGGATTGAGTGTGGGAAACCAAAACTGAGGGTTTTGTCAACCACCATAATACCATGCAGAAATGGGACTGTCCCCCCTGTAAAGCTCAGGGAAGATGGGCCAGATCTTACTGGTTTAACTGCACGATCCCAGTTGCTGCCATAGGAAGTACTTTAACTGCAAATCAAACTTTGGAAATGTAGAACAAGGACCAATCACACTTCAGTCTGAGCCTAGATAGGATACCAGTATGGATACCGTAATGTTAATAATGACCTGTGGATTTTTCTTATAGAAAAAAAGGAAGAAAAGTCACACAACATTAAACGCTTGCAAAACAGCACTTAACCATTTTTTTGATTTGTGTAAATCAGTTGTAGCATTAATATGCCAATTCGTGCTCATTTAGTAGTATAGTATTAATAATGTAAACCTATTGACGTAGTACTCTTGCACTCACCACTAAACAGCTCAGGAGTAAGCTTAGATGTTTGTAAATACAGCTTCTCACAATGGGTTGCATTGCCAGTGTTATGTGGATTTGACATTTTCCTTTTCCTCCTTTTGTGTTCCCTGCTGTCACTGACATTGCTGTTTTGCAGTTAGCTTGCTGTGTAGGTATCCCAAAGAACCTGCAGTGAACTAAAATTAGTATTACCACCAGGTGATTTTTCTTGGAGCATAGTGCTTTTTAGGATGATAAGGGGAAGGACGCTTTCACAGGATCTTGGGTGCTACCAGAGCTGTTGAACTCAGTCCTCTGTTGTGTCAGGCAATGCAGAGCAGATGTATATCATAGACAGGACAGCAGGGTGTCTATGCTGTACACCTTCCTGTGCCTCAAAAAAGCTTCCTAGCACAGCCAAAGGACAAACAGGTTGGTTTGTCCTTTTACAGTCACAAGCCAGTGTCCTGGATGCAAGAGAAATGATAGCTTCAGGTAATCCTAAAAGCAGACCACGCTTCATTGTACAGAACAGAGCAGAAGGAACATCAGCATCTCTCCACAAATCTGTCCTGAAGGGAGAACTGCCTACTGAATCCAGTCTGAAGAATAATGCCGAGTCTGGCTGTTGCAAGGGTTCACCAGAGGCATCCACAGCAATGTAAAGCTCATGCCATACAAGTCCTATCGTGACTACGGTGAGCTCCAGGAGGGATGTCAGAGAATGGTAACATTCTTCACATCCTTCTTCCATAGTAATATTAAAAAAACACACAGCCACAGTGTGAATTTGTAAAATAAATAAATAGATGAATGAAGGAATTTAATGGTTCATGTGCTAACAGTTCAAGATTTCTTGAATCTGATACAGTGGCATTTTTCTCCTTTGCTGTACAAAAAGGATCTTGAAGAAAGTGCAGTCCATAAACGCAACACACTAAAAGCCACTCATGCATGCCTACATTTGCCCAGGCTGCTTGCCAGCAGGGTACCCCTGAAGTTCAGCCCCTTCAGTCCAGAAATGTGAACACCCCACTCACTTCTCATCCTCCTCAGTATTTGGGCATATCATTCCTATGACATGTCACAAGAAATTAAACAGAGCTCTGGTCATCTCCTTCAAAGTGTACTCAATAATATTTGTGCTTCATGCAAGGAAGCACGGCGGAGTCCCTGGGATGGCAGGGTAGGAACTGCAAGTGAGCATGTCATAAGCCATTTCTCCTATCAAGGACCGTGTATTTTAATTTCCCTGTCCACGTACGCAGCTCAGATAAAGTCCAAGTGAGGTCTAGCTCCTCTGTCTTTGCCGGTGAACGCGACGTAGCGCTCGCACCCCTCTTTGAGGGAAGTTCGGCCCTGTCGGTAGCGATAGGCGATGCCAAGCGAGGGCCAGCAGGCGGGAACAGGGTGCGTGGGGCGGCGGGGGCAGCGGTGTCCTGCCGCGCAGTGTCCCCTGGTGGCCCCGCGGGAGATCACAGCCCCTGCCCCAGCACAGCCGCGGCCGGTTGTAGCGGGTCGTTAAATATTGATATCGGTTCTGAGGATGTGGTTGGCTGAGGCACCGTGGATGTGAGTTCAGTCTGATCGACGCAGGATGTATTGACCGTGAAATGTATCCGCAGGGCTGAGTCAGTCCTGTCATCTCTCAAGGTTACCTTGCCTCATCTGTGGAGTGTCTGCGACAACCTCACAGCCTGCTCCGCTACTGTTTGGGGCACCGGGATGCTGATGCACAGAGCAGTTGTTTGGGTTCCAGCCATCTCACCCCGCTACCACAGGACAGACCCTGTATCGCTCAAAATCAGGCCACCTCCACCCATCCACCCTTTTGGGCACGTGGAAGAGGGGACACTGGAACAGCTGCAGCATGGTGACATAGATGCAGCCCGGTAACCCTGACCAGCAAAGGTGGCTAGCTCTGCAGACACTGCCACCCTCCCACGATGCCATTCAGCATTTGAATTATCTGCAGTTGTCTGTGTCCTGGGGCTCTCACCACCTGCTACACTGTGGGCCAGTTTCAAGCATTAAAGAGCCCTTGCCCTGAATACATTTACACTATTCTGACAACATACAGCAGCTTCTGAGTAGGGTTAAATTACATGAGTTACTTACTGCAAGCCCCTGTGCAATGACCTAACAGTACACACAGGGTTTTAGGATCCAGGGACTCATAATTCCTTCACCCTTGGTTCTCCATTACCAGGTCACTGGACAGATTTCCCCATGCTGTAATTAGTTTTGATTAGGGATCGTACCACAGGTGGCACAGCCTGGGTCCCAGCTGCACACCTCAGTTTAGTGTTTGTGAGAAGAAAGCAAGACTGCTTCTTACAGAGGTGGAGACAGTGCATATGGAGCCTCCCACTCAGCAGAAGGATGGTGTGGCGGCAATTTCCACTGCACTTGGGTGAGTTTTGACAGTTCTTCCTGTGGCAGCAGGGAGAGACTGACCCTTCTCTTTAAAAAAAGATTCTTAAAAATACAATAATAATAGCAAGTTGTGTGGACATTGCATTCCATCATCTCTGAGCTGGGCAGGCTCCCAAAAGGTGAGTTGTTGTTCACAAGCATTTTATCTATTTGTTTCCTTCACACTCTAAATGTAGGTTTAGGTGATGTATTTAACAGCACTTCCTACCACAAAAACTATCACCAGCCTCCTTGTACAGGATGCAAAAGGTCTCTTTTCCCATGTGCCAGCCACGAGTGCTATGGCAAAGTGCCATAAGGTGACCTGTGCAAGCCTGTAACAGAAGTAGCCCTGGCTGCAGATAAATGACCCTCTAAGTCACCACAGCTCCTTGCCTTCCTTGCACATCTCCAGCTCTGTGGAAACATCAGGTCTGAGCTCCTACAGTAGGGATATCCCTGATAACAGGACTTGGCACCGCAGATCATGTCACAGAAGTGGCAGATTTGGCCAAGGCTGACTCCTGAGCAGGATTACCTCCTCCTGATGTCACATGCACCCAAGCAGCAGGTGAGACAGAACACAGATTCATGTCAGCACATCTAATCTAACTTGTCTTACCTTAAGAACTTCACAAAGTTGCCTTCCAGAGGTGTGGTATCAGCAAGCTAAGCTCAACCTTTACACCTCTTGGCCACTCCCTTCTCTGCCTTTACCAAATAAACCTCAAAAAGAAATACAAATTTCCTTCTAAAGCACTGTTGACAGTCACAGTAGTGAGACTGTCCCCAAGGGGCTGTCCCTTGCCCAGTAGAATCCAGCACACAAAGCTGTTCTGCCTATCATGTGGTACTCTTCTTTTTCTGGGACTGGATGACCTTCCCAAAATGAGCAAAATGATGCATGCTGTGGGACATCTTAAAAACAGCTCTGTGGCTACAACCAGCATCCCTTAGGACATATGGCTAGCTCCTCTGCCCATAAAGGCTATCCCTGTCCAGTCTCACCTGAAATCTTCCTCTCACATTCTTTCCCACTGTCTCCAGTGAGTGCCCATCCCATCCAATCAGAAGCAGAAACCTGTTGGACAGGCTGGCCTTCTGCAGGAGACTGATGAGGGGCAGGGAGGGTGGTCTATCAATGAAAGGGTGTCACAGCATGGGTGGAGAGCCTCCCTTTCCTCTGGGCCTGCCCCAGCTCCCTCAGGTGATATTTCAAGCCTTTACTTCTTATTTTTAAAGAGTGGGGCTCAATGTGCAACAAGCAGTACTGAGCACAGAAAGTAACCCTCCCCCAGGGACAATGGTCTCAGCAAAGCTCTCTTGCATGCCTGTCCCCAGGGCCTCGAGAGACCAAGGGTCTGGGACCAGCTTCTCTGTGGCGGAGACTCATTTGAAGCTGGGGCAAGGCTGTACAACCAAACTAGAATTGAATTCCCTCTGTCACACCACCCTCTGTGTGATCTGCAACCTGCAGTGACAGCTGAGATGTCCCTGTAGCCACTCAATTTTGCCTGTGGACTTTAACTCTAGTTATTAGGCCAGATGCTGAAACTCTGGCCTCTCGGAGGGAAAAAGAAAGGATTTTCTTTAATGCTAAGATGAAGTCTTCTTAGGCAATGTAGACTTTTCTGACCTGAGTTTGAATTTACTTCCATTGTTAGAGGGTTTGTTTTTTTTTTCATGTGTGCACTGCTCCCACCCCTGGAATGGATCTTCTTGGGTTTCTGTGGTCTTTGCACAAAATACATGGCATGGAGAGAAAGGATGTGTTTTTGCTGACTCTGGGAAAATGGCAAACAACCAAATGCATCCATCAGGAACAGTGAGTAATGGCTTTAAATGCAAACAACTGTTAGCATCACATTTTAGGGCATTAATAATTTACACTCCACAGAAAGTTTTATTTATGCAAAGGGAGAGTTTTGCAGCATAGTTACAAAAGGCACACGTGATCCTGGGGATAACAGATCTAAAGAGAGCCTATGACTCCTCCTGGGGAGCCATATCCTGATGCCCAAGACTCTTGGTTTCATCGCTGGTCTTGCTGTACAGTTTGTACAGCATCTTTCTCAACATGCCAGTGGGTGGGACAGGGGTGCAGTGCAAGAGCATTTCCTCATCCAAATGTAGAGAAGAAGATATTTTGAGGCCTACCTATGTTAGAGGAATACACAAAAATGTGAAGTGTGCACACTAAAGCATTCAGACAGGTTGCCAGCAAAGGGGAAAAACATATATGGTTATCTTCCAAGCCTTAGGACTCTGTTAGTCTTTCTGGATTATTACTGATGCACAGTGACTTCCATCCCCAGGCTGCAGCTGCTGCACCCCGAGCTGCCTTAGGTCCTGCCCTGCCCTGTGGGCTGCAACAGGCAGTGTCCAGTGGAGGCCTGAGAACACCACACCACCCAGACGCCACATGCTGGTGGGCCAGACAGAGCTGACATTTCTTCAGTCAATGCACAGCTTTGCAAAGCAGATTGACAGAACTGCCAAGCAGCCCTGGAGCCTGCAGTAAAGCATGGCAAATAGAGATGGCTTTCCTCAGGCTTCCCCAAACCTGCTGTGTGCAGCGTGTTTCAGTCCTAAGAGCCTACTATCCCACTTGTACCTCCTAGCCTGTGGAGCCATGGGACCACAGCCCTGCATACTCAGACGACCTGGAGCTCAGGAAGGTCCTTCCCTGTCTGAAGCCAGCAGAAAGCAACAGGTAGCTCCTTGCAGTTTAGTGTGGTCTGTTGTGCATAGAAGACTATCAGACTGGCAAGTCGAATGCTCCACAGGTTAGAGGTGCCAGCTGTTTCCCCTGCAGCGGGGCAGAAGGATACAGCCTCTGGCTGAGTCTCTTTTGGTGGTGTTTTTCTCAGACTCTCACCTGACTCCAGGTTCGGGACAGACAGCAAGTGACAGGAGGCAGCAGGAGAAGGTAACTGATTTGTGTATGTGTGTGGTTTTGGGGTAGGATTGCGAATGCAAAACGGATTGGACTTCATGGGCTTTGTGGTACCCCAACTGCCTGTGATGTTTTCGGGCAAAACACCTGTTTTTAAAAAGAACTATTACAGAAGTGTTCATTCTGCTTTAATCTGTAACCTTAGCAATCTTCAGGCAAGTTTTTCCCTGCAAGATAAATGGACATATGTTAAATAAGATAGCTTCCAAGACATTTGATTGATCAGATGCAAAATAGCTGTCTCTATGACCCATCTTTTTTGAAGGCCAGAGAGTTAAAAGATCAGCAAATGGCTGTAGGTTTTTAATAATTAATTAATTGACCCTGAGTTTAGGAGACACACTAAAAAAAAGGCCTGTGCCTGAGGGTTCGATAACAGTGGTTTAAAAACACTTAGGGGAGGAATATCAGCCATCAGGACAGAGCAACACATGTCCACATACCTGTCCCTACATCCTTCCTGCTGCTGGAGAAGTGCTGCTGTGAAGGGTGATTCAGAAGCCCTCGCTCCTTCCATCAATTACATAGAAGGAGCCTTGCCTGGACTTCAGTCTGGTTTTTAAGCAGTCTCCACAGAGACTCCACAGAGACACTGTGTTGGTCAGTGTCAATATTAAGGATATATTTGAACAGTGAACCAATATGCAAAAATGAACCAATCTGGGGAAAACGGCTTGAGTGGCCAGAGTTCAGAGAAGGAAAGAAATTTTGAGCCTGAGCTCTGTGCATACTTGTGACCAAAGCAACGCGGCAGGAGAGCCCCCTCCACTGGAATGCTGAGGGAGGGCGAGGAGGAGGCGGAGCACGGAAGGCAAAGGGTGGGCCTGACCGCACAGGATTCTGCCGTGGGACAGGGGATGCAGCCGTCGAGGGCCTGTGAGCAACGGTCAGGGGATGGGCCAACACCAGGGGCGGTGTGGGGCCATGTGCTGCAGACCAGCTCACTCAGAGGCGAAGCTGGTCCACTGGGAGGTGAACCAATTGGGCAGCATCCCCACTGGGGTGTCCTGGATGCAGGGCAGGGGTGGTGATGGAGGACAGGGTCAGCCCACAGACCAGAGATTGCCCAGCATGTCCAAAAGGACAAAGAAGGAAGAGACTGAGACAGAAGCTGGAAATGTTGGTTAGGGTGAGCATCATGGCCAGGCAGAGGCATGGCACAGGACAGCCCTGACAGAGACTCAGGACCACAAAAGCAGCTCTGGAGTGACAGGGAAGGCCCCAGGTGAGGTTTCTTTCTGCTCCTTCCCACAGACACCATAGCTGCTTCCCAGCATCCTGATCTCAGGTATCACTGCACTACATCAGAGCTGGCCTCGAGCACAGGCAGCCAAGGACAGGGAGGAGGCTCAGGCCTCTGGCACAGTGGAAGAGAAGTGGAGAAATCTGAGCAAATATTGGCAGTGAAAAAAGACCCTGCTTGTGTTTTGTTTCCCATACATGACTAGATGCCACAGAGGATGGGAGGCCCAGGTACATCAAGAGGAGCTGGTGGAAGACAGAGGCTGGAAGTAGAGAAGCCAGGAGGTTGTAGTAGGAAGGGTAAAAGCAATCCCTGCTCCTTGTTGTCTGTAACCCAGTCCTGATATTCCTCAGGGAGAGGGAAAGGACCATGTCCAAGACTGACCTCCAGGGTCCCCTCTTTCCCCAGGTACTCCCAGTCCTGCTGAGACCACTGCAGTTTCCCAGAGACACCTCCAAGCTGAACACAGGCATCTTCTGGAGGGTCAGTCTGGTCTCGAGGTTTTGTATTTGAGATGCAAATGCCACTGCAGGCTCAGAGGCCACTAACACATACGTCTCCCAGGCAGCCTGATGAATATGGGTTCAGGGGGATAACTGCAAGCCCAGTAGGAGCTGTGTGTGTCATACATCCTGCAACAGGGGAAATCAGCACATCTTGTAACTGCTATGCAAGGGGTTGGGAAGCACACACTCATTCACCCAGGATCAGCTCGCTGGAAATACAAAGTGTTTTGCTATTGCCATTCTAAGGCAAAAAGAAACTGAAAAAGAGAGGGCTGTGCCATCCAGGACGTACATAAGTCTGCCAAAAAAATTTGATTCCTCTGTTGGCTATAATTACAAATCTGTACACAGCAGGAAAGCTAGCAAAGCCACTAAAAAAATAAATTAAATTAAAAAAAAAAGGCAAAAAAAAAAAAAAGGCAAGCTGGTCATATGCTTCTGCTTATTCCTTCTCAGAACAGTAGGGGGAGAAAAGAGATCAACTTAAAATTCATGATGGTCAGTCTTGTTACACTTCATTAGCTTTCTCAAATCCTTGCCATACGTCTCCCAGGGCAATGTTCACTCAGACTTCCCTCCACTCAGCACAGGAAAAAAGGCTTCAAAGGGTGATTAAAGACCAAGAGGCCCAATTTAGGTTGCTCTGAACTAGCCTGTGGGTATGAAGAGCTTAATGCTTATCTTCTAGAAAGGATGGATCATAAGAGGATCTTGTGAGGCTGAGTGACAATTATCTTATACCACAGCACACCTTCAGCCAACTGCTCTAGAAGACAGAATTTTCTACTGTGCATGAAGCACAAGTCTTACACTGAATGGCTGTGGGAACTGAGGTTGTTTAGCCTAGAGAAAAGGAGGCTGAGGGGCTCCTTATCACTCTGTATAACTGTCTGAAATGGGGTTCTAGCAAGGTGGGGGTTGGTCTGTTCTCCCAAGTAACTAGTGATAGGACAAGAGAAAATGGCCTCAAGATGTGCCATGGGACTTTAGGTTGGGTATTAGAAAAAATTTCTTCAGCAAAAGAGTTACCCAAGCATTGGAACAGGCTGTGCAGGGAAGTGATGGAATCACCATCCCTGGATGTGTTTGAAAGTCACGTAGATATGGTGCTCATGGACATGGTCTAGCAGTGGTACAGTTAACGGTTGGACTCAATGATCTTAAAGGTCTTTTCCAACGTAAATGATTCTATAATTCTATAGCAGTGGATAAAGACATTACCTGTTCTTAAACACCTGCTGCTGACCACCTGAAATTTCAGAATGTGGATTGTAAACCAGTTACTTCAGTCTTCCTTTCTCTCCCACTCCACCAAAGTAAAAGGAAGGATATTAATGCACCATAAACTGAGATATCTTGTATCTTTAAATAATATCTATCTACTGGAAGCTCAGGATCTGACAGATTCCACCACAGAAACAAACAAAATTCTTCAGCTGTGCAGCCCAGCCCCTGAGGTCTTGACATGGCTTGTGACTTTTGGCAAAGGAGACAGCAGAACACCACAAAACAAACAAACAAACAAACAAACAAACAGCCCTTCACGCTGCAGACACTCTTTGCTACCCCAGGAGAAGAAAGAGATTCATAGTAATGGGTAGGGATTTAGTAGTTTCCTTTGTGAATGTTGTAGGGTTCACGTTCAGCTCTTGGTCCTGATTTAGGAAAGCCTCTAAGTCTAGTGCTAATGCCACTTTCTTGAACTCTTTCATTTGTGGAGCTTAGTTATCATTTGCACTGTTTTTTAAGATATGCCCAACAGATGTATGCTGGACTGGCAAAACACTGGTGAGAACTCTCAGTGGGACCGTTTTGCTTATTCAAAACTATGTATGTGCTCATAGAAACGATGACTAATACTACGTGGTCTGTGGCCACAAAACTGCTCTTGCTAGATTTAAAAGTAATTTAAAAATCACCAGCTATTTGGTGAGGGAACTTCTGGTGAGGGAACTTTCCAAGGTAAGTAAATTTCACAGCTGAATTTCTCAGTGTAAATTCTATTCAAATCCTTCCCCATAGCTACCTATTCATAAAACAGCCAGATGCTTGACAGCAATCTTAAAATAGCCTGCTACAAGTAACAATTGCATGGAAATTATCAGACAGGTGAAAATCTGCCTTTCTAGCAGTATGAAGAATTCCATATTAGTAGTTATATTTGCTGTGTCATCATACAATGATGCGTGTATGAATGACTGTCCTTCATCTGAATGGCTCCACCCAGACAATCCCATTTTGCAGGTCCTGTAGAAGTTGATTCCTCCACAGAATGAGGTTCCACAGGATGATGTTAGAAGATCCTGGGGAGAAAACTGCAACAGTCTGCATAGCACACACAAATGTGACCTTTCCTTTGTCACATAAAGTAATTTGGGGGTTTCTGAGTTAAAGCAGGGAGGCTGCTTGCCTGCTTCTCCTTGTGCCTACTGAAGGGTTTTCAGAACTGATGGGCTCTGTTTTACCCCTGCTCCTTCAAGCACATAATTCCACGTTTATATGTGATATATAAACTTACTTTCTGGTCATCAGAAAGGCAAGAAGGTAAGTCAGATTGGGGCCAGCCCTATTTCTGTGGAGTGGAGATACTCATGTGCTCTGCTTATTTTTAGCAGAAGATGGTGGGTAAATCTGAGCCAGCACGTTTTTCATTCAATCTGTCCCTCGACACTAACAGATGGCACTTCCTTGTGCCAAGCATTAATGCACTTTACGCTGGCGCTCAGCATCAGGACACAAAGCCTGCCAAGTCCCTGCTAAATCTGCAGACGCCAGGAAAACTCACAATAAACAACTAGCCAGCAACACAAGTTTTCCCTCTACCTCCAAAGCAGCAAGGAAGCAGTGCTAGTGCAATGGTGCCAGCTGCTCTCCAGCTCGTGGCTATCAATGCAGCAAAGAAAGGTTCTAGACTATGGCAAAAGGGGCCTCGAGGCCATGAACACAGGTACATACCTATAGATGGAGGGAGATTCATCTGCTTCATGGGAATTAGCCTAAAACTGAGCTTTGAGAACCCTGACAATATTTTCTTTACTGCTCAAACATCTCCTTCCTGAGTTCAGCTAGGCTAAGGATTAATTCTCACCAGGTGCTGGGAGGGGGCCACAACCAGGATGGACAATGGACTAAACTGCGAGGAGCTCACTCTGTTTTACAGGTCATCATGTTTATTCCTTGAATACAAGCATCCAAAATTCTCGAGCTGTAAAATTCCTGTTTCTTTCCACCAGGTGCCTCAGTACCCAGGCTTCTCTCTTGGATTGCTCGAAGGTTGGTATCCACATCTCTCGGAGAGAAGCCCGGCCAGGGTTTGGAGATGAGAACGAGAATGCCTTAGGTTTGGGGCAGCTCAGATGGTTAACCTGAGCTTTCCACCTCTGGGGCAGCCATCCCTGGCAAGGGAGAGAAACAAAAGGGGTTATTCAGGGACCCTGGGAGATAGGGAAAAAAACTGCCATGCCATTAGTAAACTATTAAAGCCTATCAGGAACCTCTTCCTTCCTGGTACAGGCTCTAGCCATGTCCCTGTTGCTGTCAGAGGGGAAGCTCTCCCCACAGTGTCCAGGACAAGGCCAGCCACACTGCCAAGAAGCCCGAGTCTCAGATCAAGTCTGGCTGCAAATGAGCAGAACCAGCCAACCCAAACTGAAACTCTAAGGCAAGGAGTTCTACTTTCATCATTATATTCTGCTTTCATATTTAATATGCACATACTTAATGAGATTTTTTTTAATGAGAAAAACAAGCCATGAACCTGACCAGGAGAGCAAACTGATCTTCATAATCGTCTTGACCGGAGAGCCAAAAAACCAAAGGCAACGAATATCTATAATATCTGGATCTAACCTTTTCTAGACCTCTCCATGCTTGTATTCCTAACTCAGAGAGAGAACATCTGTTCACATTTGCACCAGATTCAAAGAGGAAAGCCTGGTTAGATGTAATGCTTACCAGCTCACATTCCCCACCACTTCAGCTCATCTAAGTAACTGCAAATGCTTTCTTCATCTCCCTTCCACTGGCTGACCACAAAGTGTACTGCTCAGACTGTGACCAGCTAACATATAGCCTGATGGATACAGGAAAGCTGTAGCATACTAGAGCCACTGGCCAGTTCCATTATGGGACACAAAAAGATGTGTTTCTTTTATTCATGCTCATAACTGAGCTCGTGGAGAGTTTAAAAAAAAATGGCTACAGACTGTCGGTACATAAACATGAAAACTCTAAAGAAAGGGACCTCCAACGATTTAGTCCAGTTCCCTCTTTCAAGCACGTCTAATCATAACTGTTTGCCTAGGGCAACATTGAGTTGAGTCTTAACCTCCAAGGACAGAGACCCCACAAACTCTCTGGGCAACCTGCTTCCAAATGTGCCAGGTCATTTAATGTAAGTCAACAAATTAGGCTACTTTCTGTAGCCTGACAAAAAACTCCTCCTTGAACAATTCAAGCCTTCTGCTGAAATGATCACAAACTCAACTGTCAACGTGTATGAGCCCAAGCACTGCAGCAGTATGAGGAACACATGCTCTGACCATTCACCCACACCTTCTGCCAACACCTTTTGACAAGAGGATGCACAGCCCACTGGCACTGAAATACCAGTGGTTGTAGGCTGACCAGAAATCTGGCAATCAAACTTCCTGGGACAAATCTTAGCCTAGTGCCGTTTTAAAGCCTCTCTGAGACACAAGGAGAAAGTCACATGTACCTTTTCCTTCCTCCTGATGTTTTCCCACACTCTGTTACACACCATGCACTCGAAGGTCTCAATGTAGTTGTCCTGAGTGATATCTTGCACTCCCCACTTGCGTTCCTTCATGGCGGTAAGTAGCCTTGGATTGGAAATATCCCCTTTCAGCTTCCACTGTAGGTAGGATTCATATTCTCGATCATTTGTATCCAGTGTTCTGATATAGTGAGCCAGCTCCCGAGGGTGTGAAAAGCTTGAGACCAGGATTGCACTTCTGTTACTAGGAAGCCAATCTACAATGCTGGGAGACCCAAAATACACTGGTACCACTCCCAGCTTCAGTGGCCGCCAGAGCTTTTCGGTGATGTAATCTTCACAGACAGCGTTTTCAAAAGCAAGAATGAACTTGTACTGTGCTAGTATTTCATAGAAGTTCCCATCATCCATGGCGGTTGGATTTCTGAGATGCTGAGGAAGGTCTCTGTTATGCAGACACTCCCCATAAGAGTCTACTTCAATATGGCACATCAGCTCACGCACATAGCTGTCCCGGTCCGACGGAGGGTTGCAGTCAGACTGCACGTACACAAGCGGTGCAAGCCGCTTCCTCAGGCTGTTCTTCATCTGCAGCGGGATCATGTACCTCAAAGACTTCAAGACTTCTACACCTTCAAGGTACTGAGTGGTCAGTGGTAGGTGAGAATGGCGGCTAAAAGTTGCTGTGTGGTTGAATAAAGTGATGGATGGTTCGTGGAAGAGTTTGTAGTTGTTTTTCGGCGACTCTTCGTGGAAAAGGGCCCAGTCGTGATAGTCTTTACGAGGGAGGGGTAGGCTGTCTACACTGAAGTCAGTACCTAAACAGAAGCACGCATTCTTTAGTCTGCTCCCATCTATCGTGCAATACAAACTACAACAACACAGAAGCCCAGTTTCAATTCAGTATCCACCCTACAGCCCTTGCATTTATGACACTCTAAGGCAGCACTGCAAAGACAGCTATTCAAGCGAAGGCAGAGGAGTGCTGCAACAGATAAAAGCGAATTTGGCAGCAGCAGAATCTTGAGAATGGGGATCAGCAGTTAATATTAGATGTGGTTTCCTTTCAGGTCATATTAGTTTGAACACCTCCCATGTCAAGAGGCTCAATAGGAACTTTGTATTTTAATACACTGAAACAAGACTAATAAGATGCTTAATAATTCCCTGGTTTTGTAAATAGGGGGACAGATGGTATTGCCTCTATCTTTGATGTGATGGAAATGGTTACTGCACGGCTCAATTTGGTTCAAGTTAGCAAAATAACAAAAAGGAAGCTAAAATATCGAACAGGGTTAAGGAGGAAAATAACAAGAATGACTTCAAGTCTTGAAAAGACATTGTACTACAGAGACTTTGGAAATCAATCTGTTTATCAAAGAGAGAATTAAGAGGTGATGTATAACAGCTGCCTAACAGGTACATAAAGAAGTAGCTTCTGGCAGCAGATGGCTCCTCAAGCTAATAGTAGAAGAAGAACCATATCTAAACTCTAAAACCAGACCACTGCAGCCGCTTGCAGCTCCCTGCAAGGACAGGGAGCTTCCAGAAAAAATTAGGAAAGATGAGGTGGAAGCTTTAGGACAAACCTAGAAGCTTTTTCTCAAAGGCTGGTCTATGCAAAACTGACTCAAAATACCAGCTTGTGAAGCTGACCTTAGACCTCTCTTCAGTACCGCTGTACTACACTCATGCAACTAGCCATATTGCAGACTAAATGCAAAGCTGATGAGTCTCTGGCAAGCTGCTTCCTCAGTGTCTTCTAACTGTGACTGGTTCTTACTTAAGTACAGGCATGGAATATACAAAACTTTTAACTGGTATTGTCACGCAAAGGAGATTCATAAACTGAAACAGTGAACAACTGGTTTAAAAAACATCACAAATCCCTTTTCTTTGGGCAACCTATTCGACCATCCCAGTCACATTAATAACTTTTCACTCTCTCTTCTACAACTGGTGTGAAAAAAAGAGGGAGCTAGCAAAAGTCTAACACAGAATTTTGATCTAAAACCTAATATGTAAAGAATGAAAAAGAATGCCCAATGGTTTTTGTGGCTGCACAAGGCTGCCAAGATGATTCCAAGGACGACGTTATAAAACCAGCATAAGACCTTGCTACTGCAGTGAATATAGATGTTAGCTGCCAGTAACATATAAACCTCACACAGAGCAAGATCATTCAAGAGCATCAGGTGTTTTTTTTTTTAAGGCCACTGTTTGACCTTCTGTTTTCACTGAAGGGTGATCCCAAGCCCTCAATACTAAAAGGATGAAGGGCTGTGCCAGTCACCGAAAAATGCGATTTCCTGCCTCTGTTTTTGAAGCGTCCTAGTGACACAAGTTTCTAGTGAAAAAAATGGAAAGTGAATCAAATTCTCACAGAGAACTTTATAAGCCCTATCTTGTTTTGAAAACATTTTATTCTAAGTGATGCCCAGAAGAGAAACAGCAGTGCACACAGGCTATAATGAAATGCTGTGGATTGAAAGCACAGCACTTCAGATCTGTCTCTTGCCAGGGTGCTCCCTCTTTAAAGCAGCATTGCAGGGAAGAGGGAAGGAAAACACAGGAACGAATGAGACACGGACAAGGATGACACAGAGACAAAAATGCAACATATAAAACTTACTAAGCAAAGAGAGAATTTGGCAAAGAGAAACTTGGAGAAAAACGCATTATAAATCAGAGCATATCAGAAGGGCCGACTCTAATACAACAATCAATCCCAGTCCAACAAGCAGACAATAAGCTTTTAAGGGCTAAAGGGAAGATAACATGTTCCCTACCTCATGAGATAAAGGAAATAAAGGAGATTATGAAGGGATGAAGAATGCACAACAAGAGTACAACTAGGAGCAATTTCAACTTCCAAAGTATTAATTAGAAATCTTAGATATGTGGCAAAGTGCAGAAGAGGATGGATGCTGACAGGCAAAGTTCTGCATTCTAGGAGACATCTTACACTCAGGATTCATACTCCAAAGAATGAACACTCCAGCATATGAAAGCTGGACACCCTCCTCTCTTGGGAAGAACACCCCTGAAGCTCTGATAGCATGGCACCAGATGCAGCTCATGCTGACTCAGTTGCATTGGCAGCTCACGCTACAAGCAAAACTCAGTGAAATATGTGACACTGAAAAGATGGAGTTGGGAATCCCTTCCAAAAACAGAGATAGAATCCAGCAAGTGGATGCCACATCTCACTTCCAAACAGAAGATGCTGACGCTGGACAAAGTCATAACCTATAGGCTTCCCAGGCCAGAACAGTAAGCCAGGACAAATTGCAGGGAAGGTGTTCCTAGCAAAGAAGGTCTGCTGGAAAACATCTGTAGTTCATACTTTTGCATAGTGCTTTTCCTGAGCTTTGGATCATTCCTCTCTTGACTAGCTTACTAACCAAATATTAGGGGAAAAGTAATGCAGTTTCTTTGGAAGGTGGAAACCATGTCTGGATACAACCTTAGCATGAAATGAGAGAGAGAGAGACAGAGAGACAGAGAGTGTCTCAGTGTGTGTGTCTCTGCATGCATACACATGTACATTACCAGCCGACAAAGCTGACCTACTTTGTCTAAAAGATTAGCCATGAGAAGTTTTTGGTTCACTGTTAACAACAAAGATAATGGCCCCTCTTTCCTATATTTCCAGTTCACCTGTACCCTGAGTTGATGAAATTCAGGACTCTTATTTATTTTGTTTTGTTTCCAGACAAAGTCATTGAACCCACCAGCTACAGAAAACCATTTGGCTCTATTTTTCTACCTAAAATTCACTTTTTCTCTGAAAAGCAACTGCGTGGGGAAAAAGAACAAAATTTTAAAAATAAGGCCTACTGAAAAAAAAAAAAAAGGCATCTTTTGTATTTTGTAGGCTCACTTTTCAGTACATATAGTGAGAAGTTTCTCAGGTGGCAGAGCCAAAGCAGCCCAGAAGCTGCACTAGCTACTGCTCCCTCTGCAGAATCACCAAGTTTCTTTCACTACTTTGCATTTACATTCTGCTAGCAATCTCTCAGCACATGAGGCAGGAAAGTTGCACAGTTACCAGCGAGGGCATCATTTTGAGACAAAAGACTTGCACAAGTGCAACAAAAGCCTTGCAGAGGCTCTGCTACGGGTGACAAGCCAGAAGGCTGAAAAAAGCTGGCTTGATCTCAGAATGTCTTTTCATGACTTGGCAACTGTGGGAAATTATCTTTTCTCCCATAAACAGGGAGCATGTGACTGGAAAGCAGCATGAGACAAGGCAACATTCATCCCATAGATGTGAACGTTCACTTTTCAGAGTACTTTTGCAGAGTATGTGCACCTCTGGATCAGTATCAGGCAAAGTTTAGCGTAATGAGCTGAGTAAGTTTCCTGCTCTCAGTGATTACCACCTAGAATATTTAATCTCTATGGGAAAATAACTGGACAGGAGGGAAAAAATACAGCTTTTCAGGAGGGAAAGTTACTCCTTTAAAAAGAAACAGTTCCTTACCATAAAACAGAAATGCCCTCGTCATCTGATTGTCCTGGTAGGTTTTGTTGATAGTGAAGAAGCAAATATCCTCTCCACACTGACCCAATCTCCCTGTCTCTCCAGTCAGGGGAGACCACCAGAGCAGGACAGGATAGTGATTTATGTCAGATGCTGTCTTGAAGCTGCTGTGAAGTTCCTGTTTCTCAAGATGAGAAGTGTGCCTCTCCACAGGCTTTAATGGGCCACTGTGTAAACTGGAGATTACTGACACTTTATTCTCTGAGTTGCCCAGTTCCATGATAACCTTTGGAGAAATAAGCATACACATCACAGCACATCAGTCATCAGCCAGGACATCTGCTTGACAAATTAGTGTTTAAGAGTTAAGCGCTAGGTTGGCATGTCAAGTTTCTATCAGTCCAAGTGGATGCATTTCACTGAGTCAGCCACCATGCAGGTGATCTTATGTCAAAACAGAAAAGCTTTAATTTGAATTTGTAAGAAGGAGGCAGGAAATACATTTCTGTGCTGAGATATGGCTGCATCACATGTTATTGAACAACACAAATTCTACTTTCTCCCTGGAAAAATCACAAAAATGGAGAACAGCCTTTCAGCAGCCAGGTTTCTTCTGGAAATGAGCTTCAAAAAAAAAAAAAAAACCAAGAAATTTTCACATCTCTGTGTGGCCATCTGTACTCATGTCTATTAATTTTTAAATTAAGAAAATAATACTGAATAACTGAATAAAGCAGGCGCAGTATGGTCTTAAAGACAATGAACTACAACTTCATGGATAAACAGAGGAGAAAAATCCCATCTGTATGCAGGGAAGTGAAGATGTACCAGTATGAGCCACCATTGACAGATCTCAAACCCTATAAGGAACCTTAAAAAATCACCACCCACAGGAGAAACTTCTAGCACTGCTCACCACCAGGCATGAGCCAGAAGATCTGGGGGATTTCTGGTGCCCATGACGCCACCACTCTTTTATACAGGTAGTACCTGCTACAAAAGTGTCTTGAGGCAGAGAATGCTGTTGAGTGAAGTGACAGCAATGGTGCCAGCAGGTATTGCCACAGGTTACATAGCTCCTCCTCTTAGCTTCAGTGGGGCAGAGACCTCCCTGCTACCATGCAAATCAGTTTTTGCACATGGACCTACACAGGCAGTGCACAATGCCACTGCAGGAACAGTAGACTAAACAGGCTCTGTGCAACAGGGGATACTGGACAGTGCACACAGGAGCCTGCACAAAGCACAGCTGTGCAGAAAAATACAGAAACCACTCCCACGATGGTGAGTGGATAAGATACTAGCTGGGGAAAAGACTCATATGTCTAATAGTTTGACAAGATGTAACTGCAGCAATATAACTGAAAAAATAAAGTGTAACTAATTCATGTCCAGGTTTCTGCAGGAACATGCTCTTTCTCTGATTCTAAATTTTGCTCTGGCAGAACTTAGGTAGTCTACATTTGCACATAATTTCTAGTAACTTTCTCTGAACTCCTGGGGGAGTTCAACTAGTCCCAACTAGCAGCTTGTGTGCTGCATCAGTCCCAGCACCAGGACACCAAGTGTCACCATCAGTGAGCATTCCCAGATAAAAAAATCTCATCTAGACATAGGGAAGCTCTAACCAGCTCCAAAACTGCTTAGCTGCAGAGGTGCAGCAGTCATAAACTCTCCCAGTCAAGATCCCAAAGACTTGCTAGCATTGCTCCTATGCTAAATCACCTTTGGATGCCTTGTTCAGGGGAACAGAGCCAAAGGTGACCATCAGTGCCAGTGACTACCCCCCAAGAAATGGTTGCAACTTGGAGTAGGCAGATGTCCTGGGAAGACCTTCAGAGGTCACCCTGCTGGCTCTGCTGGATCTTACCTGAAGCACCGGTCTAAACCAGAGCACCAGCTCAGAGCACAGGGCAAACAGAAAGACATCTCTGGGGCAGATCCTGTCCCTCCCCTGACTGAACTCTCCTACAGTCCATGACTGCCAAAAAAGGATGATTCAATTTGCCTAGAAGTTGTTCTCTTCTAATGAAAATCTAGGGTAGCCTGCACTGGCCACAAATTAATATGCCTACACAGTGATTTTTTTCTCTCCTGCATTTTTCTACTGAGCAGCTATGGGACTTCCCAATGCTAAGAGTAGCCTTTGAATCAAGAGTCATGGGCAGATTTCCATCATCACTTACTGATGTGCTCAGATTTCTCTGGTCCGTCTGCCACAAACTCTGTTGTGGCAGACAAGAAACAAACTCTATTATGGCAGACATAAAAAAAACCAGGAGAGGCGAAGCTAGATGCATGGCATACTATGGTATACCACCCTTGAGAAACATCTCCAGGAGCCAGGAAGATAAGCAAGAAAGGTGTACTCTGTGTAATATCACTTCCTGTGAAATGTCACTTCTGGAGTCAGCTGTTACCACCAGGCCAATGCCGCTGACAGGTTCTTTGAATACTCCTCTTAAAGAAGAGACTTGTAGGAAAAACATGTCACCTTCAGTGCTCTCTCTTCTCCCACAGTTGTGTCGTACTTTGAGAGAAATCTCATGCACACCACACCCCACCTTGCCCCTGTACCTGGAGTGTCACCACAAGGAAAATGGCAGCTGCAAAGCAGAAGCAAGATGCCCATAGTTTCTTCCTCCTCATCCTGATCATGCTGCACTGCCAGGCCTGCCAGAGCAGTCAGAGCTAGGCATCAGGAAGGCTAGCTTGTCTGCAGTCTTCAGACTTCGCTGCACTGCTTTCCCACTCCATCCCTATTTCTCTTCATGCTAACAACTGCTGAAAAAGAATACAGCATTAATAAAGACCATTTCTCCAGTTCAGTGGTTAGCTTGATGTCTACCAGTAGCTATTGGTAGGTGCCAGAGCCACATCTTGAGCCAAGTATCCAGAAAGCACCCTGAACAAAACAACACTCTCATGTGCAGACCCAGGCATCTACTCTCCCTTCAGTCATCCTGGACTTGGGCATCCTCTGTAAGTCATACATTCTCTCATCTTTGCATTCAGTGTAGAGAGATGCTGATGGGATTGACAGCTCAGTCTTGTGTGGGAAGGGCAACCCTTTCCTGAGTTTCAGATGTCAAACCATGCTGGGTTTTCACCAAACTCTCAAACAGGTGAGCAATGAAAGTTTCCATCCCTGAAAATGTGCCTGGAAGAGGCACACAACTATATGGCCTTGGGACTTCCTATATAGCAGTCTTCTGGGTCTTCTGTCTGCTAGCATAACTAGTGCAATGCATACAGAAAATAATCATACAGCACACACACAAACTGTTTACACCATAAAACGTTTAAACTTATTGACTTCCCCTTCCCCTGTAATCTACATCTACGCTGGTCTGCATCTTCTTGAGTAACTCTTCCCCTTTCTCAATGATTTTTTCAGCTTACACAGAGCCCTACTGTTTTGTTGCTTGATGGATGTTACACTGTGAAAATCCCAACTCCTGACAACAGGAGTACGTGCCGAGTCCATCTCTGTCTTAAAAAAAACAAAGGATTGGACTTTATGTTCAACACAGAGGAATAAAGTTTGAAAATACGGATATTCTGAAAGCTCAGCAAGCACAAATACAAACACACAAAAATGTTTAATAAATTGCTGGTTTAAAACTCATCTCTTTCAGAGATGTACCTTCTATAATTTAAACTGGTTAAAGAAGGTGTGTGCGATTGTATTGCCTCCACGCACACATGCACCTACCAGCTTTCCCTCCATCCTAATGCCGCTCACAAAGTGCTAAAAGCCTGACAAAGAGGAATGGATCTCAGACTACTGCCTCCCTCAGTACCACCTCTGTCTTGCTGGCAGACAGAGACAAAAAAAAGATCCTGTTTCTGCTTTCACAGCAACGTGAGTTCATCCCTTCTCATCGACCATCACAAAAGCCTCTTTACTAAAACCTCACATGAAACTATGCTGTGTGAATTCTGCTCTGCATGGCGCAGCTGCTTTTTAAGTTTTTGCGTGGGCACAAAAGTGCGCACGGCTGCTCTTTGAGCGCTTCTCAAATCAGGTAGGATCTTTTATAAAACCCCTCCATCTTCCTTGCATCCTGCATTACAGCCAAATGGGGCACCATGAGGGGAAGGGGCTGAATTCTGCCCACAACTGTGTTGGTGAAAATCTACCCAAAGCACACCCTGGAGAACAGTGGCTTTAACACCACGTGTCCTACCCTATGCGTGGCAAAAAGCAAGATCCTGATGACCCACTGAATGTCCCCCTAGCCCGGCCCCTATAAAAGAGTGGTAATGCTTCCATTTTCAGATACTCTTCTAGAGAGGGAACTGCTCACCTGTTGCGGTGTGCTGCACCCACTGTGTGGGGGCGGAGGCAGCGCCGGCTCCGCGCCGCCCCGTCCACCGA
>NW_008612501.1:0-595 GCF_000691845.1 Merops nubicus | reverse complement strand
ACCCCTATGATTCTATGATTCTATATGCTGGTAAATTAAATGTGGCTGAGACCTTTAAATGGGCTGGTGGAGATGGCTATATATGATCAAGAAAGGAGAGATGGTGTGGAGTGCTGTGCCACCATCTTTTACTTCAGAGTCTTCTGACCCCTGATGTCTCCTGGTCACTAAACCTGTGACAGGCAAAGCCATGGTGGAGGTTGCTCCCCTAGATCACTCATCCACAACTGGGGCATTTTGCCAAGTGCAACTTTACCATTTTTTTGGCCTGCTTCATTGGACTAACTCATTCTGTGACTACGAGGCTCCTTTGAGCAGGAATACTGAATTCACACACAATCACACAACCCTAGGCACCTCATCAGTGGCTAGGAGGGCTGTCATCTCCCCAAATCTGCAGGTGGCTCCTTTTTATCTGTAAACTATTTTTTGCATGAGAAGACCCAGGAAAGAATTACATTACTGCTTCACCTGCCCCAAGAGTGGCATCTGTTCACCATAATGCTGTGGGTGAGATTGGCATGCCCTCTGAGACAGTATGAGGGCATGGCAGGCCTTTTGGCATCATTCTTGTCCTATCACAGGTCATCACTGA
>NW_008612500.1:0-1284 GCF_000691845.1 Merops nubicus | reverse complement strand
GCCCTCCCCTGCCCCCGCCACAGCCCCCGCGCCCCGCCTCACCTGGGGCTTGCAGTGCTCCTCGATCCATCTGAAGACACAAGCCGAAAGCTCCTGAAAATTCGTTACTGAGATGGAGGCGTTGAAGGACTGGAAGAGGGAGTCCATTATGCCTTGGAAAACATTGAACTTCACCTCGTCAGAGACCTGGTCCTTCCCCTCGTTCGGGTTGTCGTGATGAGCTTTGACAATCTGCTCGTAGTTCCTGAAACAAACCAAGCACCCCGTGTTCAGCAGCAGAATGAGGCCTCCCATGCCCAGCTCTATCAGCCACAGGGAGAGCTCCCTGATCAAGAATTGCCTGCTGAGAGCTGCCACAGAACGCAGAGGACCAAGAGCCTGTAGAAGATTCTGCATGGAAATAACCACTGGGAAGCTGCAGCTGCTCCTGATGGTGGGAGCAGATTTGTCTTGACTCAGGTCCTCCCCCAGCCGACCCACGACAGACCCACGCTAATGAGCCGCTGGGGCAGAAACAGTGAGGGTGGGCAGGGGACCCCGACAGCTCTTCCCTTACACTTTCATGATCTTTAAGGCCATCACGTCTTTCCTGAGGGTAGAAACTTCCTCCTCTTGCTTCTTCTTTTCCTTGTGCAGGAACTGGATGTAGTCGATGGCTGGTCATGAAAACACAGGGTGAGGATTTGAGAGCAGGCACAAGTCCCTGAGATCCCCACAGAAGGGCCCTGAGCCTGTGCAGCATCAGCTCACACTTACACTTTCATGATCTTTAAGGCCATCACGTCTTTCCTGAGGGTAGAAACTTCCTCCTCTTGCTTCTTCTTTTCCTTGTGCAGGAACTGGATGTAGTCGATGGCTGGTCATGAAAACACAGGGTGAGGATTTGAGAGCAGGCACAAGTCCCTGAGATCCCCACAGAAGGGCCCTGAGCCTGTGCAGCATCAGCTCACAGCTGCCCCCATTCTCCTTGGGGCAGCAGGTGGGTGGAGGTTACCAGCACCTGGGGTCCTCTAGACTATCATCACACCTGAAGGTCTCAAAGTGCTGAACCTCCCTCCACTCTGCCCAGCTCTGTGGAGGTGTTCTGGTGGCTGACAGCACCCCCTTCCCTCCGCCCACCCTCAAGACTCACTCTTCTGAAGGACGACGGCCTTGCTCAGCTTCTGGCAGCCTATGGAGAAATCCTGCTGCTCGCAGGTGGGGACGATGGCCTGCAAGTCGTCGTAGCCTTTCTGGGGGAAGCAGAGCTGGAGTTCAGCGGCACAGGGCTGCGCGGCCAAACCG
>NW_008612499.1:0-3829 GCF_000691845.1 Merops nubicus | reverse complement strand
GCTGCAGAGCACAGTGGTGCTGAAGCTGCTGTTCTTTGCTGCAGGGCACTCATCCTGCCAGTGCTCAGGCAGCCCAGCCTTGCAGGAGGGGGTCCTGGCCCCTCACACCTTTTCCTGCTGCCTCAAGGGGTCCGAGGTGGGCTTCAGCTGGGAGAGAAGGTGCTGGCCAGGACCTAACTGGGAAGACGTGGGTTTGTTTCTGGTCCAGGTAAGGTCGTGTGTCCCCTTTTCTGTCCTTGATGGGCCCATGATGGGCATGTGGGGGCAAGTTCCTGGGCTGTGACTTTTTCTGCCATTCACCATCTGTGCTATAAGTTGGAGTGCGTGGCCACTGCCTGGATCAAAAGGCTACCAGCAAAGGTGGAGGTTTCCACAGAGCTGCCAGGGGAGGCTCTTCTCCACTTGGGAAGTGGCTGCTCCCACCCCACGGCCAGCGCTGGGGCTCGGGTGTTACCCCAGGGCAGCCTGCTGAGAGAGATGTGACACTTGGCATGGGGTTTGCTTGCCCAGCTTGCAGCTCCCCACACAGAGTCACCAGGGTTGCATGCTCAGCCTGGTGAGCTGCTGCTCCTGACAGAGGAAGGCTTAGACATGGGCAAACCCCTTCCCTTCTCCCCCTCCCTGCTTGCAGGCCCTGCAAACCCTGGGGGTGTTGGGGCAAGTGCCATCGCTGAGGAGGCACAGAGCTGGGAGCAGACTGGGGTGCCCAGGGGCTTTCCAGCAGTAAGTGTGAAATGGAAATGTTGCCTTCAGAGTTCTGAGTTCAGCGAAGGTGTCTCTGCAAAGGCAACAGAGGCAAGCAGAACTTTCACGTTGCAGATGGAGCAGGGAATCCAGGTGGAGCTCCTGCCCCACTGCTGAGTGATGTTAGCCCTCCTGCTACTCCTCTGCCTCCATGTAGATGGAAGATCTGCAGAAAATACACAGAGCACCGTTGGCATGCTCGTGGTTGCTTGGGTTTGATGCCCTCCATCCACGTGGAGCCAGCTTGCTGGAAAGGGATGATGGCAGGGAAAGGTTGGGGATCCCATGGCTGTGGGGAGGTGCCTCGTCCTCTTGCAGGATGTTCAGGCACGCTTAGTCATGTGCAGGGGAGAAGCAAGGGGAGATGTGGGTGCTGGGCACTGCCAAGTCCCATCCTGAGCAGCTCTGGTGCAGAAGCAGAGACTACTCTTTGCTTGTACTGGCGAAAGTTAAGTGAGTGCTTTTTGGAGCCCTCTCAAAGCCTGCCAGCTGAGCTGCCATGTGTCTCCCACATGTGGGGCAGGATGCTTCCCTTGCTCCCGGCTGCCTGGGAAGGGACCTGGGCCAGGGGTCACCAGCTCTGCCTGCTGCCTGTGGCCCAAGCAGCTTTGTGCATTTTTTGGTGGCTTTCCTAAAAACAGTGTCTTTTGCAATCCTCCCACTCCTTTGACAAAACGTTTCCTGGCAGAACCTCTCCAAAACTTATGGGAATTAAGGTTTTGAAAGGCAATGGGGCTAAAGGCATTTACACTTCTCATACGATGCTGACAGGTTTCCTGGTGTGGAGATTTCTTGTGGGAACTCTAGTTTATGTTGGTGGGTTGGGCTTGGGGAGCTGAAGTAGCTCCAGGAAACACAGGGAAGACTTTCAGCCTAGAGGAAAGGGCAGAGGTGACCAAGGAGGAACCTCAACAACTGCTGAGACCCACCATCCTGGGGTAGATGTTGTTCCCAGTGTCCAACCTGAGCTGGAATCTGGGGAACTGTGATCTGGAGTGTTGCTCTGAGAATAATTTTACCCCATCCCCTTGATAACCAACTCCCAAGGCCTGATCCTGACCCTTCTGCTGATGCAGATGCCACCCGCTCCGTGTGCTCACGGTTCACCTCCAGCTCCTTCCCCTTGGGTGGGTGTGAAGCCACACGTGTGTGGTGGCCAGTGGGCTCTGCTGGTTCCCCTGGCCCTGCTGGCATGGGCAGTGCTGCCTGCTGGTGACAGGAGCCAGGGCTGGGCACCCCCATGAGGGGGGCAGTGCTGCATGTGTCCCTGTGCTGTGCATGGGGGCCCTCAGAGCCTCGCCATGGATGGTGCCTGTGTGTGCTCTGCTTCCAGGGTGAAAGCTCTTGCAGATGTCAGGAATAAAGACTGAAATGAATAGGGCATAACAAGTCCTGAAACATGACTTTGTGTCTGCAAATAATAAGGAATGAGTTACAGTCTTGGAAAAGCAGAAACCTTACCCTGCGTGCAGGGTCCAGCTTGTCCCTGGCATTGATTAGATACCCTCCTCTCACTGTCCTCCCCATGGAAACTCTGCTTGAAATGGATTGTCTGCAGATGGGTTTCTCAACCTTTTCTAGCCCAGGGATGGGCAAACCTTTTTGGTGGAAACCCAAGGATCATTTTGTTCAGAGCCGCCACATGGTTTTATTTACAACTCATGTGAATTAGGCAAACCTCTTGCTGTTTGCCTCTTTTATTTCATCCTCTTGGGCTTGTTTTTGAGCATGGGAATGTGTGTGTGTGTGTGTGTGTGCACTTAGGAACAACTCTGCACACCACTTCCTACTGTTGTTGGGACACAGAGCAGGTCCTGAGCCCAACTTTGATAGCTAGCAGCAATGGGCCACTGCCCTTATTTCACATCACTGCTTAGTGGTGGAGGCTTCACCTGGTCCCCCTGCTTCTGGAGGGGACTTCTGAAGATGTCCCCACTAACTTTTTGGCTGAGGAAAAGCACTCAAAGGTGGCTGCATCCCCTTTGGAAAAACTGGTTGCCCCAGCACCCCTGGCAGGACTTTTCCTCCTTCTCTGCGAGGGGTTGAATGGGCTGCCCAGACCCTCACAGAGCCAGGGCTGGCCTTGGCAGGAGACCTCCCAAAACCCATCTCCCTGTGCAAGTTCCCTTCTGCCGCTCGGGACCCCCGGGTTTGGGTGGTGGCTGTGCTGGTGGTCACCATCCCCAGCACGGGGATGAGGAAGGATGGGGACTCGGTGCCTTGCCTCTCCAGGAGGGGGTTAAGCCCCACTTCAGCTCTGCTTAAGTGTGATCAGAGTTGAGCCCTCATGTGGGGGATGGGAACAGCCTGGCAGTGAGGCACATCCCTGGGTCTGGCTCCCTCTGTTCCTTGCTGACAAAACCCCTGGTTTGTGGCACAGTTTTTCACGTTTTGTCCTGGCTGCTTCCTATCCTAGCACTCGCCCTGTGGTAATGCTCTGGGGACAGGAGGGGTGGGGGCCTGTTTCAGTTGTTTGGGAGTGGAAGTTGCTCTTTGGCAGCTGGAGCATCGGTTTCCCAACCGATGCTTGGCACCCTACTGCCCTCCTCATGGCAGGGCTGGATCTGGAGCCTGGCCTTTGGGCTCCTTGCCTGGAGCACTGGCTGTGCATCACCTGCCAGAGACCATTTTGGGGGTGAAATATGGACCTTATGGATCCATAGCTTCAGTTGTTTGGGAGTGGAAGTTGCTCTTTGGCAGCTGGAGCATCGGTTTCCCAACCGATGCTTGGCACCCTACTGCCCTCCTCATGGCAGGGCTGGATCTGGAGCCTGGCCTTTGGGCTCCTTGCCTGGAGCACTGGCTGTGCATCACCTGCCAGAGACTATTTTGGGGGTGAAATATGGACCTTATGGATCCATAGCATTTTTTCAGGCAGGGTGGAGCAGACCAGAGGGAGGAGAGGGTCTCCCCCCTGTACAGGCTGGAATTGTGCTGCCAAAAACCCAAGGCTTTTAGAGGCAGGAAGGTTCCCACCTTGGTCTATCCAGGCAGGGTTGAATCCCCACCTAATCTCACGTGACCCCAGCAAAATGAATCACCAAAAATGAAAGGAAGCAAAGAAAAAAAGAAGGGGGGAAAAAAA
>NW_008612498.1:6544-30307 GCF_000691845.1 Merops nubicus | reverse complement strand
CGCCACAGCCGGGGCAGCGCCACAGCCGGGGCAGCGCCGCGCCGGCCGTGCGTGACAAACGCCACTGTGCCCGTGAGCACCAGAGCGTGACATGGATTCTCCCTGCTCCTGACCTGCTCTGTCTCCTTACACTGAAAGCACAGGAGAATTCAATAGTTGCTTTGACAAAGCCTGAATTAGAGGAGACAATATTCTTGCTGTTATCCACCAGGTAGGAAACTATATAAGGCTTTAATTTACTGTTGTCCAAAATGAGATATATCCTAAGCTTTCAGTTTCGATTTCTAAAAAAAACCCAAAAATAATAATTAAAAAATTGTTACCTTCCTTTCAAGACAATTGCACTAAATTTTTGCTTTAACCTGAAGTGAAACACAAGGGCTGCAGAGTGGTTTGGTTCTGGTTTAATGACACTGGCTTAAAATAACAGTATTTAATATATTTTCTGCTTTTTACTTTAAAACAAAAATGAACAAAAAAGTTTTATTCTCTTTAAATTTTAGTTCAGTAATCTGGAAAAGGCATTCTGGTTAAGCTTCCTGCCACAGATGTTATAGTACCAGAACTATATAGTTCTTTCTGCTCAGCAATATGTAAATAAGACCACTTCAGTGTTTTTCTAATCAGAATAAAATTCATTAATTTGAGGTCAGGTCTCCTGTTAGCACTGTGTAAGACAGTAGTGTAATATTATTTGTGTTGTTTTGTATTCTGCATGCATTTTTAACAATTTTGCTTAGCTCCATTACTTTCCTAGTGTCCAGTTGAGACAACCTAAATATAAAATTAAATACAACAGCTTTATACGTGGGATTTATTCATTTATAATTTTTAAAAGGCAAAAATTAAGATTGCCCTTATAGCTCTTGTTTCATAGTTGGTTTGGCCTTTGGGGGGTGGATTTAACTACAAAGTTTATATTGGCTCCTCCTTTTCTTGGGGCATGCAGCATGTCCCTGTGTGCTGTCAAGCTCAGGGCACTTCTGCGAGGAGCTCCAAGGTTCAGTAGCCCAGGTTCTCTCCACCCTTATCCTTTTGCTGTCAAGTCATGGGGATAATCAGCAGGAGCACTAAAAGCATCTTCTCAGGGATACTACAGTGCTTTGTGGACTAGATATTATGCCAAAAAGCACATCACACACGCACAAAATACCAGCCTGTATAAAGGTTGGTTTAAGCAGAATTAAGTGTTGTTAAATTATTAGGTGTTTCTTCATTTTCCATGGTGTGATTTTCTCTATTCCTATTCCTTGGTACGACTCTCGCAGACTCTGTTTTCTGCCTGTGTTTTCTATCACTCTCCCCCTCCAGGCTCCTTTATTCCTGACATTCCATGTTACTTTTCTGAATTTTATTTCCTTCATGGTGCCCAATTGCCAATGAAGTAGTCAGCAGTACTGGAGGGGGCAGTCCTTTCCTTCTTCCAGGTACGTGGAAGGAGTTGGTACGGGAACGCCACGCGTCTTTTCCTGTACCTCCAGAATGAAGGCACCAATTTGACCAGTTCAGAGGAAACATATCCAGTATAAAACAGATCTTCTGATTTTAGCTGCCTACTTCTAATTAACATCTGCTGAGAATATGGGTGAAATTTTTCTGAGTCTCCTAACCCAGCCATATTTCAGCTCACTTTCACAGGAGGGTTCAAAATGTGCCTGACCTAACACCAACTGATCCTGCCAAACTGGTCCAAAGCATGGGACTGGGATAGCTGGAACTTTCTGGCTGTGTGGTTTTCTTTAAGCGTAAACAAATAAACACTTTGTCCCCTGCTGTCATACCTGGAAAAAGAACAGTATTATTTAAGCTGAAACGGCACAGAAAATGTGCCTGAGAGACACCTGGGATGGAAAAAATTAATCTAAAATGTTAATGCTTGACATAAGTATCAAAACAGAAATAAGAGAGAAAGCTCAGAGAATGGAAAATTAGGCAAGTTAAATATTTTTTTAAAGCGCTTTTTCTAGATCTTTGACCTTACCCTCAAAATAACAATAGCATGCATTTAGGTTAAACAGTCTCTAACACTCTTACTCCTAAATAAGGTACTCAAACTATAAATAGCACCATAGGCTCTTTCAGCACTGATTACAGCTAGCTGAGTAAATTCTGATGGGGGAAAAAATAAGAGAATGCCAGTTGGTCAAACTAGTATTTCTGAAGACTCCTAGGATGATTGCATGTTCATGGGAATGCAGGCAGAGAGCTCCTGTGGAAGCCTGGATGCTCCCTGCTAGCTCATTGGGTGGGAATTTGGTGTTCCTTGCCAGTCAGCTCAGGGCGAGAGGCTCCAAGCTCACAGAGCTTCTTGGGAGGTGTGTTGCACTTTTCAAATTGATTTTCAATAGAAATTCTGTTATTAAAGATTAATTACTTCAAGGTGCATTATGTTTTAGCTCTCTGAAATAGTTAGAAATTATGTTGTATGTTGTAAAGGCATCTCTTTAGGCAAGAATTCAAAGTATTCCAGAAGTTGTACTTGAGAAACTGGCAGTATTACACACCGCAGTATGTCTTACGGATATAAAATTTAACATGTCCAAAGAAAAAGATGATAAGCATATTGGGAAAATGAAGAGGGCCCAAAATATTCCAGTAATACTACACAGGCAAAATTTTGGAGGCAAGTGATATAAAAATCAAATTCTCTGCTTATTTCCTGTGGAGGTAACTACACTATTTTTACAAATTGGAAGTTGACAAGAAAGATGGATTATACATGGGTAAGAGACTTCATTAAATAACAGTGAAAGCTTAAAGATGTTGTTTTGGAAATACTAGAAATCTCGTCTGATCTTTCTGTGAAGGTAAAAGACATAGGTAATTTGGCCTAGACCTATAAGCCTGCTAGCAACTTCTTTCTTGCACATTTTAACTCAAATCAGTCATTAAATTCCATCAGCCATGTAATTTCTCCTAGGAAATATTGCAAGAATAACAAACATGCCCTCAGAGGTGTTTTCCTAACCTCAGTCCCAACCTTTCCCTGATTTTTTTTTTTTTTTTAAACATTAAGCAACACAATTAAAATGTAAGTTAGCTGGGACTATGTTCATGTCATTACAAACTGCTATAAACTATGCAAAAGAGCTAGCATTAAATTTACTTAGAAATAAATAATTTCTCCATTACAAGATATACTGTTAGTGGATAAAGCCATAATACGCAACCATCCTTATGACCCCAAGCGTCTCATCTAGTTTTCTTCTAGCTATTATTTACAGTAAGGGTTCTTAAACCTATTTGATAATATTTTTATTAAATTATTGCAGTGACATACAACTTGTCATCTGGGTCACCCATTTCCGATCCATACTTTTATTTTTGTATTTTGTATAAAAACAGCTGTATAGATCCAGATCCAAAATCTGTTCAGCCCGATGTCCTTTTACCCTAAAAGCAGCCAACAGTGAATGCCTACAGATAAAAGCAGAAGTGATACAGGGGTACCTCCCTGCTAGACCTCTCCAGATTCCAGCGAAGTGTAACATGATGAGCTGCTAGCTAATCAAGCTAACAACTAGCTTTATTGTTCTAAAATAAAAGCCCTTTTTCGGTTAAAGCTGTAGGAAAGGGAGCCTAGATAGTCTTTTCTTGTTGGCTCAGATAACTATAACAAAATCTTGCAAATAACTTAAATAGGATTAAGTTTCCCTCTCCTTCATGACCTCCAGCCTTTTGTTTCTTCACCTTCATGCAATCTGCTGCACATCGACAGCATCAATGAAACCACAAAGAAATCTGAATTAAAGAGGCAATTTAAAAGTTATTTTCAAGGCTTCTCCCCCCAGTGTTGGCTGTACAGTGGAGTCGCTCAGACCCCCCTGTAAGTACAGCTCTGCTGCTGAGCCCTGGTATAGGGACAGAAATAGAAGGCTGAGGAACAGGGACAGTTTAATCTGATACAGCTGCTCAGAAAAACCTGGTTTGTATCTCCACTATGAAGAAAGTCGTTGGTATGAAGGGGGATTTAACACAAGAGTCCAGCTTTTGAATAGTACACATTGTACTAAATGGTATGATTACAATTTTCTATTGCAAGTAGTTAAGTGATACTCATTTCTCCACAACAAGTTTTTTGAAAGATAAAGCTCAGACCCTGGCATTTTAAATCTGAATCACATCAGCAGGAAAACAGGATGGGTTAACTCAATACAGTCATTCAGCTTGCTCTCAGTTTCTATCAGCTGGGAGTCAAAGAGATGAAGGAAACTACACTCTAGCTTTACAAAAATATTAAATATTTCCAAATAGCTGGCACGTATTTGCCACATACTCCCAGTCTGATAATCACTATCTTTGAATAATTTTACTGATATGTTTTCTCAAGCTTGCTTGGAAACACATTCTGCCTATTTTTTAGAGGGCATACTGCATTCAGTGCAAAATTTTTACCTGTCAGAAAATGCAGCTAAATTGATCTAACATGACAAGTCATCTTTGCTGCTAATCACCTATTTATTATTCAGGTCCTAGTTGGTTACATGGATTTTTTTAGTACTTGATTTTAAGGTGCTGCCTTGGCTTTCCCCTCTGTGAAGACATACATTGTTTGAAAGACAAAAGCAAATACTGCTCATCATCTGTGACCACTAATGGCTCTACCTTTGCTTTGGAAACTTCTCTAGGCGAGAAGTTTCATGGTGAATTTTTCATCAGGCGGATCTGAAAACTCTAGATTCTTTCAACATGCTACTCATGACAAAGATCTCCTCATAATCTAGTTTTCAGAAACACTACCCTCTAGTCTTTAAAAGACAACATATTTGACAGGTAAAAACAAAACCAGTAGAACACTCATCAGTAGGTTCATACTTTAAAAGTAAAACAGAGTTTAAGATCTGACATATTCTCTAGTCAAGAATACTCAGTTTGTATAAAAATTCTTTGGTGGGAAACAGAGTAGGGAAGCTGGAAGATAAAACCTGAAAACGCAAAAGCCCTTTGTTGTGAATTCAGATAGCTCCTTCTCCATCAAACACAAAAGTTACACAATGAGGAAAAAATGATTACAAGTCAGCTAAAGAAATGAGTGATTATAGAAGCTGAAAGCTCTTCTCATGGTCTGTGTTCACAGAACAAGGCCTGTTTTATTTTTCTTAAAGTTTAGATAAGTTTAATGGGTTGAGATGTAGTCCAGCACAGAACATCATGAATGCAAACAAGTCTGCTCCAGAAATATCCAGGTCTACTCCAGTCCCTTGAAGGCCTTCAGATTCTACCACAGATTTTATTACATGGTTAAGATTACTCATATCACTGGTAGAAGTCATAACACAATATTTTATATTCATATTTTATAGAAATAACTACGATGGTTCACTTTGCAAAAGGAAGCAGTAGCAAGTATCGTGCTGTCATCCTGCCCCAGACCAAAATAAATTACTTTGTCCATGCATCTTTCCTTCTGCCTGGAAAGGTCAGGAAGAAAAAGGAGGAACAGAAGACAGGAGATAAAGTACAGGTTAACACAGGGGGAAGAAGTACAAATTCCTTTGATTTCTTAACATAGCATTATGCTCTGGTTTCCCACCCTCACTTAAGTTACAAAAGCAGTAGATGATTTTCTGTACAACCTCAGCCTACTTTATTTCAGGATCTGCAGGGCCAACAGTATTTTGAAATACAAGACAGCTGGAAAGAGTTTTCAAAGGTTCAAGATACAAACAAGCACAGAAAATCCCTACAGTGAAGGGAAGAAAATAGCATTAGAAAAAGAAGAGATCATATTAGCATATTTCCTCAGTAACCCACTGACTAAAGAACACAAAATCTCAACAGTAGTCTCATCCCATATTTACTTCCACATTCTTCCCAAAACATCAAGAAAACAGCAATTTCTTCTCATTCTCTTATATTCCTGCAGCTGCCATTTGGAAAAAAAATGCAGAGCTCGCCTCTGCTGCACAGCACCTCTGTTGTTCTTGTATCATACTAGGAAATTCTTCCACTTGTGTACTGTTATTTAAATATAAATAACAAAATATAATAAGTTTGAATAATAATCTTTATTTCTTTATTAGTTTATTTGTAAAAGGTACACTGTAATCCTGAGCTACTGCTTTTATACATTTAGCATCATACAAAGACAGATCATTTACAGTTTGATCATTTACATTTATTGTGCTCCAAAATTCTTATCTGAGTATAATTTTTTTTCCTAGCAGGAACATAGATAATTTAAATTACATGTATCCCTGAAACATCCACATTAATTTACCCATCTGACCCCATTATCTAAATTACTACAGTCTTCTAAACCACTCAGGATATTCCTTCCAAATTTAGCAAAAACTTGTTTAAAACTATAAAGATGGGCAGTGCAAGAACTGGTCCCTCAATCCTTTGTGAATACATCATTAGAAAAAGACTTTCTGTTTCCGTATTCTCTTAGCAAGTCAGTGCTAAATTGACTAGATACACTTTGATGGAATGATCCAATAGCTTACTCATTTTATTATTACAGCAGTTAATGTGAATTTACAGTGTCTCCCTTTGCAGTGACCAGCGCAGAACTCTCCCAAGGAGGGAAGGTCTGATGTGATCAGAGGAAAGTAAGAGGCAACCCACCACCACCCTATTGTCACCTACATGACACTGAAGTATTATGAAACAAGTCATATGAAATGCTTCCCTTAGACCCTGTAAAGGAACTTGTATGAATAACCAGAGTTAAGTTCCATAGTCCGAGCATGGCTTTTAGGATTTGCCAGTTACAATTAAACAAAAAACAATCCCAAATCAGAAAAAAAAAAAAAAACAAAACCAAAAAACAAACCCCACCCAAACACCTAAGTCCCAGGATCCTTGAGAAGAAAGCATTTATCCTAACTGAAATCCAATCCTGGATAAATGGAAATTTAATTGGGCTACCAAAGTAGGATCTCTATACCTGAAAAAAATCTCAAAACATACAGCGTTTACAAATGTCTCTCTAGCAACAGTGTCAGTCTTTTGAAGTACACTCGTCACTTTCACTTCCTGAATAAGGTCACTACAATCTTAGGCAAAAGATACAGTAAGCAGTTCAAGCAAAATGCTTATTGCTTAGCTTTGAAAGCAAGCCACTTTAATGTAATTTTAGTTAAAATGTTAAGTATAAACGTGAAGCTACTGTAGAAACACTTATAAACACTCTTGCTCTTGAATTCTTACTGATCATCTAGAAAAATGGCAGACGGATTTTAACATAAAGGAAATGTAAAACTTAATACTGTCTTTTGAAGTAAAATTCAACACCTATAAAGACAGAATTATGAACATGTAAACACAGCTTTAGTATTCAGAACTAGGGAATCTAGCAGCAAAACAAACTATTTGCATATTATGTAGTGCAATGAACATTTGTTCTTAGAGACCCCCAGTCTTAAAACTACTTTGAACAGAATGGAATCCTTACAGGAAAGGTTTTAAAAGTGTCCAAGATGTAATATCCAGAAGTACTAGATGTTCATCCGCTATCCTCTAACAACTTCTCTATGCAAAACTGTGCTCTGGATAGCTGACTTTAATGGCTCCCCAGTAGCAGGCGCGGATGAGGCAGATTAAACCCAGGAGATAAGCGATAGCCCAGGAAACGTACGTCGCATGAAATCGTCTTGCAAAATCCTGTGTACCAACCTAAAAGGAGAGAGCAACAGGGTCAAACATACAGCACTATCTGCTCTCTAGGGAAGAACAAGTTACATTAAGGAGAAGCATTTTGGCACCTTTTACTCTGACACAGGTAAATCACGTAGCTTAATTTTATACAATCACAGGATAACTGAGCTTGGAAGGAACATCAGGAGTTCTCTCGTGCCAACTTCCCTGTCACTGCAGGGTCAGCTCTAAGGTCAGACCAAGTTGCTCAGAGTTTTAATGCAGCTGGGTGCCAAAAAAGCTCCAAGGATGGAAGCTACACTAGCCTCTGAGCCCAGCTCATAGTGAAGTGTTTTCATCATTTTCAAACCCAGTAAGGCTGTTAAAAAAGACTAAATCTGTCATTGTTCGTATTTCTGGCTGTCCCTGTTTTGACTAGGGAAACTGGGAAATCCTTCGTAACTCATTTCAACTCCAACAGAAACAAATCATTCAGGTTACAACACAAGTTAGAGGTATGAGAATCAGACATACAAATTCAACTGCAGGCATCTGCTCATAGGTACTTTTCTGGGACTGCCAAGTAGAAAGTTGGTGCTGGTAACCAGTACCAGACACTTGAGAGCCAAGGAAGCCAGACTGTTTTTTCTCTATTATTCAGAAAACTACATGAGCCTTTTAATTTGTAAATAACTTATCTGGTTTTACTCCTTATAACTTGTACAAATTATAAAGCCATATAAATGCTTCTCGCTTTTGGAATCCCATTCATCTCCACTGCAGTAGAACCTACAGTCCTGGCTATAGAGCAGTATGTATTTCTGGAAACCTGCAAGTTTTAAAAGCCTAGCAAGATGTTCCAGTATTTCTACAGTGAAGTAAAACAATTTTTCATAAAACTGAAGTCTTGAGAGAGATAAGAGTCACTTTTAATATTGGGAAGAGTAGACTCTGAAAGTACTAGAACACTTTTTTGGGGAACACTTAATTTTTCTAGCTAAACTAGATTAAGCCCATGTTTTTAATAAAAGTGACAAACCCTACACAATCTTAGGAGGTTTTACTCAAATGGTGGGGAAAGAAGATCTGGTCAGCCAAGAGAGCTCCTTTGTACACCCGCACCCCCCCCAGTTGCAAGTGTACCACAGCCCGTCACTCACAGTTAACCCCACGCCAATGAAGATGCAAATCATTCCAATTGTAATATATGCACAGCAGCGTCTCCGTGGCAGTGCACTTCCAACAGAAGAACTGTTAGGAAATAAATGGCATTTTAAATTAAAAAACAAACAACCCCCCCTGCATAAACAGTAACTGTTCAGTCTAAAAGGGGAAAGGGGAGAGAATTGCAATGCATATATGCCATCTTAAGTTTATCAAGTTGTAGGCAAAGTCTACAATTATACCACGCAGTAAAAGACATAGTCCACATTTGGTTTAAAAGGAAGTTACAGCCGAGGATTATCTAGTGTCTAAAAATCTAGGTATTTACAACAAAGACAGTGGTGCCACACCCACCATTTGAGTGCGTCTACCTCCTATATCCACGGTGCACCCAAATAAGTTACTTTGGACTGCAAAGCCCAAGTTTCCTTTGCAGTTTCCGTGTAGGTTGTCAGACACCCTTTACTCAATACAGCAATATGCAGCTCTAATACATTCACTCTATCTAAGTAACTGGAAATCACTTCTACAACCCCTAAATGTCATTAAGAATAACAACCTATATAATTCACTCAATACTGTTGAGTGGCCAAACTATTTTTTGAAAGTAAAAACCCAGAGTATTTTAGTCACGAACATGAAAAATTTTTCAAAGACTGAAATTCTTTAGACACATTTAAGTCAATTTTAGTAACTTCAAAAAAATGACAAGTTTTTTTTACTTTCCAATTTTCTTTTAGATTCCTACTACAAGTTACATGAGCTGTACAAATCACTGCTGACAACCAAGGTAAACAAATCCCCAGGATGTTCTGTCACTCATAATCTAGACTATGAACTCCAAGGCAGACAGCTTTGTCTCCACCTGCATTAAGCAGGTAGATCATTTGTCTCTGCTGCATTAAGCTGTTACAGTGCTTCAGTCAAACAGAATATAAAATGCAAATAAAACATTACACTCTTTACTATAGGTTAGAAAAATTATTGCAGAAGCTCAGCATTCTTTAGCAAATAGATCTGGAGTCACACGTTTGCAACCACGTACAGCTATACTAATGAGGAAAATAGGAACAAGTTTTAATACTATTGAAACCCAGTGAACACACAGGTCCATTGAAAGGACTAGGGAGGCAAAGGTGCTTTCATAAAACATGTACCATCCATCTTGGAGGCAGTTTTGAAGCATCCTGAAGCATGCTACTGTTAGTCAAGTGCTTCATCCCATTCTGGGAGATCAACAGGCCTTTGGAAATACTGGGATGCCTGTACTTGGTGTTCAAAGATGTAAGGGAAAGTAATTTCACCTCATGATAGTTCAACATATTCAAGATAAACGTGTAGCAAAAGAAAAAACTGCTGAACTACTGAAGTAGCACATCTGTCATATGACTGACCAAATTTCTGGCTCCAGTTAATTAACCACATAGTAAGGCCTCATATGCTTAGCATGTGACTAAAGGGGTTTTTTTAAGCATTCATCTTAGAAAGCCTTCAAATAGACTGGTCTAAGCAGCTTTACTCCAATATGATTTCTTTACAAGGAATTTGCAAAATGCTCCAAGGGGGAAAAAAAATCCAAACCACCACAACCACCCACAGTCCTCAAGCCAACGTGCTGAGCTTCATCCTGCAGGACAAGGTTTGGAAGCAGAGACTACTCAGCAGTCATTTGTTACACATTTTTCAGAAGAGGAAATTTCCAGGTGAAATTACTCCTTATAGAAAGCCTCACTATACACACTTGGGCTGGGATTGAGGGGTGTGATTAGGGTGGGAGAATTCCCAATTGGGGAATTAATGCTATCTTCCCCCCCTCCCCCAAATTCCCAAAAGCCACCCTAAATACCTCTACACCCATTCTAGAAGAGGGAAATGTCTGATTCCTAGTTACACAAGGAAAAAACAAAAAAGAAAAAAACAAATTTTTATAAAAGGGGACAGAGAGGAGACTTTTTCAACAGCTGAACTGATGAGCACTGAACTTGCCAAAATGACCTTAGGTTCTCTCCTTTGCAGGATTTCCTGGCTATGTACTCAGAAAGTTAATTCCATTACAGAGCTGGATATCTTGAGATAAGCTGGTGAAAGTGTCATGTTCAATACACCTAAAACACACATGGTATTTACTGCACTGTGCATTTCACACAGAGACAAAGTTCATTTGGGGAAAGAGACCTTCACTTTCAGAAGACTTGAGACCTTTGGTTTTGTGATCGTAATATTTCAGGTACCACGTGTGTTTTCCATCCGTATTTCTCCCAAGCTCTGTCCCCTCCTACCCAATAAGAAAGGCTGGAGGAGAAACCATCACCTCATATACTGAAAACAGGAAATGTGAAGAATATCTTAACTGCCTTTCTCTTCCCATAGAAAGCAAAAAGGAAATAAATATACTAAGTTTCTACAGTCACTGTTTTGCCAATGACCAGGCCAAACAGGAACGACACAACCAGCATGAAGAGAATCCAATACGCAGACTGTACTGTAGACAGAAATGTTACTATATGAATGACCACCGGGGGTACAAACAGGTCAACAAGCTCATACATGATCAACACCACCCCCAACGATCCCACAAAGGATGCAACTCGGCCCACAACAGGTGGTACAAACAGTGAACCAAGGTTTCCCGTAGTTGGCATGGGAAACAGCCAGACCAGCAAGTTAAAGACATAAGAGAAAGGTGCCCACATGGCAACTCTCACCCGATCAGCCCACGTTCGCAAAGGTCTAAACAGACCAGGGCCCAGCTCCAGGGAGAGTCAGGAGGTCTGCCCTGAACCAGGAAGCTCTGGGGAGTGCACCCCACAGACAGACACTCCTGACTCCCTGCAAGTGGTCCTGGCTTTTATCCCCAAGCAGACACCTGACCTTTGTCAACTCAGTGCGGGACCCCTGGGGCTCATTTCCCTTATGGCTCTCCCTGCAGGGCCGGCCGCACCCTGGGGGGAAGCCATAAGGCAAACTCACCTCCTCTGTATGAAGGGCTGTGGGAATCACCCATATGTCAACCTTAATTCAGGGCTCAGGGTTCAGACCCCAGCATTTCAGATCACATAACATACCTGGGATTATTTAGCAAACTAAATAAACCATAATTTATTTTTCATATCCTGACAGTGATATTAAGCCACTAGGCCACAGCAAATAGCAATGCTTCCCTCTACCCACCCCAAATTTCACATTAAAAAAACTTCCAACTGCAGCAGCTTTGACAGGCACCTTCAGAAATATCAAAACTGGGGTCAAAAGAACATTTTAAAATCACAGAAGCAGCTGTGGGACTAGTGAGGGTGCACTCACCACCCAGCTATCCAGAAGACAGGTTCTTTCTTTCTGAGTTGCTGCTAAGGAACCAGAGGCACCTGCCAGACCTTTGGGCAGCAGCAGCAGATATAGAAGACACGAAAGCAAACTGAACACTAGGTAGTAATTAAAAGAGGGGAAAACTACCACAAGGGACAGAGGCTAGAAAATGAGTAGCACAGGAAAGAATGGAGGCCAAATAATAAGCATTACTGCCAGGATTTCAGACATGCTTTTATAAGTGTTTCTAAGAGGAAGATCAAAATGCCAGTATTTTGAAGGCAAATGGCACTCCTGAAACTCAGTAGTGGCCATGTTCCAGCATCTCTCTTTCCTAAAGGTACTACAGACTTTATAGAGCAAAAGTGTTATAAATTCACTGAGGTTCACCATTTTGGCAGACCTTAAAGGAAAAAATAAATAGGTTCTAAAGTTGGGAGGGGGTGGGAAAGAGAGATTTGGCATTCTGAAAGAAAAACTTGTACCATTCAATTCCTTCTAGGAATTGAATTCATGACCCTGATCTTTCTAAATGATTTAATGTACAGTTTGTGAAATAGACCAGCAGACATAAAAGCTGGTCCTGTTTCTTTCTCCATCATTAAATGAGAAAAATATCAGAAACCAACCTTAAACCTTTCATTCTTTTGGGAAACGGGCTGATAAACATCTGGCATTTTGTGTTCTGAAACATAAAAGAACACTAAAACAGTAAAAAGAAACAGTTCCTCCTCAATTCCCAGGTGTCATCCTCAAACTATAAAATAAGGTATATTGCAACAATTTCCTCAGTCACACTTCTTGTCCTAATGCAGTAGGTAAGGTGCAACTAAGGGCCTGTGTCAGCCAGAACCAGTATGCATCAGTGTGGCTTCTGCAAGCACCTTTCCTATACTGGCATGACCAGGTTTGTAGTCCATTTCCAAACAGATCTGGCCTTTCACCAAGTCATTCTACTGTCCACATTGAAACTGATTTCCCACATTTCCCAAGTTACTTAGCAAAAAAACAAAGAAAGACAACCAACACCCAAAAACACTCTTGAGGAAGCAGGGGTGAGAACACTGGAAGATGACACAGTAAAAAACCAACACAATTATGTCACAAAATAATAAATTTGTGACAACAGTTGATGAATGATTATTTGGCTGGCACTGTTTACCATAAGGCAGTCTCAGAAAGAAGAAAGGGTGACGAGAAGGTTGCTGCAGAAGATAAGAAAGGCATCGATGCTTAAGCAAGAATAAAAGAATCCTCTCAACTCCCCCAGACATGAATCCTTGAGGATGATTTGGAAGAGTCAGCAAAGCCCCCAGACTGGTGTCCTGAAGTTGAACTCTCTCATGTGTAAACCACAGCTCCTAGCTAGAAAAAGCCCTCTATCCAAATAAGCCCCTTACCCTCTGAGCAGGCACAGTACATTTAAGATGCACTAATCAGTATAAATGCTACCTGGCTGTAACCAGGGACATGAGCTGTGCAAGTTATCACCTAGCACCTTTTCTGGGCAGATCTGGAATAAAATACCTCGACTCTGTGTGTTTCAGCTCTTCACACAACGGGTGAAGAACCCGGATTTGGGACAACACAATGGCAGCAGGTAGATGAGATTGAAAAACAAGAAACTCAAGATGCTCTTTCACCCAACATCCAGATATGAGAAGTTCCTTTGTTTATGTACTCTGAGGCACAATTGCTTTATTTTCACTGAACACTGCTTCGTTATTGACCTTTGTGTGTATTAACTCCAAACTTCCCCTGAAGTTTTACAAGGCACTTGTAAAGACCCAGTCTCCATCAACAGAATAGGTGGTCACAAACGAGCCATTTGCAGAGATTCACTGCACTTTTAAAAATGTTTGATTCAAAATAATGAAAATTATTTGAGAATTTAAAAGTCTCACCAGATGTCTTCTTGAAAAATCTACTGTTGCAGTGATTCAGGGTGTCTTTTGCCTCAGTGACAATCATTAGCTGAGTCAAGAGAAGGAATGAATAGTTTTGCATCTGACTAGTCAGCTACTAATGAAGAACCCCACATACCCTTCTGACTACCTGGCTACAGGTGGGAGGACCTATGACAAAGGGCCGACAGAAAGCAGCAGGTCACTGCATTTATTTATTCCATCACCACAACTTGAAGCTCTGCCTCACCTATGCTATGCCCTAAATCCATGCATTAGAAATGTTTATGCTGCTGGAAGTGCAGGACTCCTGACCACCAAATCTCAGACACACGCAGCCACCAAGCAACTCATGCAAAGCTAAAGTGGCAATATCCCATGGTTACATCCTCAGCCCGAAGACAGAAATGCCCATTTGTAAACTTTCTTTTGGATTGTACAATTTGGTTTCCACGTGAGCAGTAATTTTCACAAACTGCACTGCAGAAGTGCTTTGGTTTTATCACATAACAATAGCATACTTTGCACTTCACAGATAAAAATACTACCAAGTCCTTAGACTCCAGCTGGATTTTAAAATACAAACAACATAAATCAACAAATCACACAGCAGGACCTTTGGACTGTTAATTTGTTAATAATTTTTAAAGTATTACTTTAATAAATAGTTTTATTAATATTTCTACTACTAAATAATTTCCCAATTACAAATTTTGTTATTTTAATTATTAACAAATAACTTTGTATCTAAGGAGAGTCAAGAAAAAAAGCCAAGGTCAGCTACCAAGTGTGACATGATAAGCTATAAAACATAATTGCAGTTTAAAACCAACCAAACCAAACCACAAGCCCCTCCCCCCCAGGACTGAAAAGACTAAAGAAGATTTCAGTCGCTGTTGAAGGCCAGGACATGCCAACACCTACAGTACATTCATCCTATGTATTCTGCTTCCTGAGGGACCTGCTAGGTTTCCTACAACACGCAACACTGCTGTGGTTCTCTGTTCCCAGTGGAAAACACATTTGCTCCTTTAACTGGAAGACACACTTGCCTAACAAAGGAAGAAAACTATTTAAATCATCAGGACAAGAGAGTCACCGAGGTAATATTTTTTAGTCTTATTTCATACCCTGTGGTTGAGATTCCACACAAATGTAAAGTATGTTAGTAGTGTCGCTTTTAAATAATCATCAACAATTCAAACTAAGTATTCCTGACCTCAGATAAGAAAGGCCACACAAATACCCCAAAAAAGTCCCAAACAAAAAAACAAAACAAAAACCTCTTCCAGCTCTTGTATTCTAATTTTTCTTCTTCTTACTAAAGTAATAACAAATGAATAGACAAATTGCTCCACAGTAGTTCATAAAAATTAAACACGCTAATGCACTAAGATGTTTAACACAAGTTAGCTGTTGAGTTTATGAAATCAGTAAAGACAAGGTTATTTCCTTTCTTCCTTTTACAGTAAGGCCATTCAAGTTGTACATTAAACATGTGTCACGAACCGGTAACAAAGGTCCCTGTTCCACACACCATGATACCTGATTAACTGCACAAACTGGTAAAATTTCAAGGACACAGTTTATTTTAGCAAACCATTCCTGTCTTTTGTTAGCAACTTTTTTGCTTCTATCAATTCAGTTAAAGCATTTTTATAAATGCAGGCTGAATTTGTCAAAATTGACTGCTTTGTGCATAAAGACTGGAGAACTCATGTGCACACAACACACTCTTTAGCCTGGAAATTCAGATGGGCACAGCACCATCAGCAGCAAGGCAGACATCACCTCCTCCACAGGCTTCTACAGAAGAAACACCAGCACTTATTTAACAGTTAATTCACATAACCTTGCTTTCAGAGAACTTACATTTTTTTGCAGTGTGGGCATTTTGCTAGTGTGTTAAACCTCAGTTCCATCCACTGTAAAAACAAAACAAAACAAAACAAAAAGTTTGAAAAACTGGCCTGAGAAAATGTTTGTTGTACTTCATGCTAAGTGTCACTGTGAAATATTTTGCTTCTCAGGCTTTCTTTGACATTTTTTTTTTTGCTTTCTTCCATAAATGGGTTGCCCTTTTGTCAGTGGCAACATAGAATTGGGATTTCCATGTGAGCATTTCCCATGACTTGCCTTAATATTACAAGATTTACTTGACATAATGTAGTTTCATCCAAAGGCACAGTTCAGGCAACATTAATAATATTAATACTTTTCTTTGTTTCTCTTCCCTAACTATGAACATATCCCGAATCAAAATGAAAGTGTTTTCTTTGGCAGATTTACAGATCAATCCATTTTCCCATCTTTCCCCAGTTCTTGCATCATTTGTGAAAACCAAGTGTACACAGAACAATCAGCTACAGAATATTTTTGAAAGTAGATGTCTTTCTAAGTTTTATATCAATAAAATAGAGAACACTATAGGCTACGCACATGACATTTAAAAACGCTGATATATAAAACAATATATAGCATGGTCATAACCTTTCATGCAGACTAAAACCTATCTCAGAAACAGCCTTAGCAAAAGTAATGCCTAGAATGACATCAACCAGAGGATACACACTCATGTAGCCGTTTAAAACCAGCAGGTTTTATTAAATTTCTGTGACAACAGAAGTATTAAAACACTTTAAACACGTTTGCCCTGTAAGCAGTTACAATAACGGCAGCTCTCTTCTGCTGCCTTTCTCAACTAGAGAGAACTAGGACAGTTTCCTGATTAAATATCATTCTCTTCTCCCCTCCCTTCTTCATTTGTACCAAAATCACACTGCAAGTTGCTAGCAGTGGAAGAAGCCACAGCACAGATCACCAGTGCCTCCATTTGGTTCCTCCTTATCTCTCCGAGAAATCAGAAACTGGTCTACTGATGTGAGTGGTGGTGGTAAAACTGCCACAAAACCAAATCAAAATCAGAGCCCATCCTTGTATGGGAAACAGGACCTGGCTACAGCACCATCTGAACACTGAGAATGAATTTAGGATTTTATGTGCAAAGAAAGAGGATGCAGCTTGTACCGCCTTGCCTGCATGAGCAGGTTTGGCTTAAAATGAAAGCTTCTGTAATACTCCCTACCTGAGCAATGCATTTTAAAGGCATTTTCCACATTCCTACCAGACGAGCAAGCTGGCCATTTGCCTGCATCCCTGTCAAGAACTACTCAGTTTTCCTTAGGTCTACAAAAGTGGGATAAAGAGTGGTTGTCAGTACCAGGATGGAGAAGGCCTCTTCAGAGCTGTTCTTTCAGATTTTTCAGCTGCAATTCCAGAAACAGAAGCAAATCTAAATCCAGGTCTTACATTTTATCTATTTGTAACTATTTACTTTCTGTACAGTAATTTTATTCCAGAGCAGACAACTCCATTTCCAAAATTACTCGTTAAATTATCTTTCTAGGGTTTTACTTATTTTAAGGTTTCTGATTATTATCCATAATTATTAATGGATACAAACTCAAATGCACTTGGGCTCTAAATATTGATGGGAACAAAAAAACAGAGGCATTCATAGTGTGTTTTCGTTGAGTAACCTGGAAGTAAGAGAAGCACCAACTGCTATGATGCCTTCTGCACATACCACAAATATTTGCAGAAAAAAAAAAAAAAAACCACACCAAAATGACACTACAAAAAAATGGAACAAGACATTCAAACTATAAGAATTCAGATATTAGCACAGTAAAGAAAAGTTATTTTCATGGACATGCTAATTCTTGGAGTTTTCATGGGTTTAACAAGTAGTTTAAATCACAAGTAAATTTGGTATTTTTACTTGTATTCCAGAGTGCTTTGAAGTACCTAATCTTGTTTCATGTTGTTAAGAAATCTTGAGGTTAAAGTTAAGTGAAATTTAACTCCTTGCTGACGATAGAAACTGTATTTTTCCCATTGAAACAATACAAGGAACAAGAACCCAAATCTCTGGTTAGATGTATGGAAACACAGATGAGGATTTGGGAGACCTCATAAATGTTTCAACTGTGAACAAAACCAGACATCCATCAAGGGACTGACTAGAAGAGTATGTCAAATTTTCTTCCTTCTGAGCCCAAAATAGTTCTCAATGCATTCAATGCAAGACAGATTAAAAAAAGACATATGTATATATGTATGCACACATCCCTACATACAGCTGCTTCTGCCAAAAAAAGCTTCCCCTCCCCTCCTCTCAGGACTTCTGGGAAAGCAAAATACTTCTGTAGATTAAAACACTTAAAAAAATTTCTAAAGAATTTAAAATGTTTTCTATTCAATCATTTTAGAAGAAATACTTCTAATATTTTATTAGTTTAAAAAAAGTAACATTATCAGAGCACAACTAATAAGCCAGAGTGTTTAGCCTACAGTCTGTGGTTTACACAGCTTGCTTCTGGCTTCCTGTCCTTGAGGGTCTCTCTGACAGCAGGACAACAGCAGGAGGATGGAGGAGCACACAGGGACACCTTTCCCCTACCTGTCACCACTTCCAGAGGCAACTCAGCCTCTGAGAGCCTCAAATCATCATAGGCAGAGGCCCCTGGGAGACCAGCTGTGGGGAATGAATGATTTACTGCTGGCAAAAAGAGTAACCCCAGCCACAGCCCATGTCCAGAAGCTCTCATGAAAGCCCAAACCAGATCAGTTTGTGATGCAGCAGAACACTTAAACCCTCATCCTGCCCTTATTTTCTATTCTACCACTTTTTTTTTTTTCCACTGGACTGCACTCCAGATCTGCCAGAAACAGTGGAAAATTAACATAGAAGAGAGACTCCTACCAGGTTACCCAAGGAAAAAAATCTGATGAAAAAAAATGAATAACTAGTGATAGTTCAGCTACCGTATCACTTTAGTACCAAATCATTCTCCCAGCTGAGACAGAGAAACTTGAAGGCACTCTACAGCATGGAGCATGCTTTTAATAATTTATAAAGAACACCTCCCACACAGAGGCAGGGAAAGCACAGCCCACATTTATGCTTTCGGACAGCAGACAAAAAAATTCTTGGAAAGGTGGTGAACAAGTTCATACTCTTAAAAGAACACAAAACAAGAAACTGACAGTTTCACCCTAGGGATTCTAGCTTTGCTTGTCTATTTTATTTCTTTTTTTAACCACCACTTAAAGTAAAGGAGATACCTTACTGAAAGATGCATCTGGCATTACATATTTTTTTTTTTTTTTTTTTTTTTTTTTTTTGCTTCTCTGGTCACTCTCAAACCCAAGTAATCTCCTGATTTTTCTTAACTAAAAAATTCATTTGCAGAATCTTAAAATTAGTAACAGAAAAACACAGAAGCAAAAGTAGTGGAAAAGCTGTATAAAATGAGCAGAAAGGGTTTGTTTCTTGACAACTCAGTATAAAATAATACAAGCTTTGAATTTCTAATGATTTTGAGGTTTTCTTTTTGTCGTACCATGAAGTGGTAAATTGGTCTTACTGGCAGATAAGACTGTGAAGGTCAAAGTGATGGGAGTTCCCTAAAGCAACCATCAGACCTGAAGTCACAAGTATAAATTTTAAATCAGAAAACTTACCCTTTTAAGGCCTAAAACTACTCATTATGGGCAAAACCAGCCAGTTCATAGTGTAAGCTACAGAATTAGTTTGGGCTGCACTTAAAGAAAGCAGATAGAGGATAAATAAAACTCCCATGCTTATGAAAGACCCCAGAGATAGGCCAATAATTTAATAATGAGAATTTTACTTCATAACACTGACTCTCTCAAGTAATAAAAAAGAAAAAACAACATTAAATGACATTGCAGAGATGGTCTTTTATGTTAAGAGACCACATTAAAAACTTAATACTGTAACTCTTGTAGAGCACTACTTTTGCCTGTGCAGCTTTAAAGTTTTGCTAAAAACATAACTGCATTACAAAATTGAACTATGACTCTGTATCAAACTACAGTGTTCATGCAGGTACTCAACTGTTTGTAACATGGTCCTATATTTAAAAACAGAGCTAAAAGAAAAGACAACGTTTTAATAAAAGTTTCCTGGCTTGGAATATGTACTTTAGATAGCCTTTTTCTTCTGTAGATCCAGTAGACTTCTGTTACTAATATTATTCAATATTGCATACAATGTTCTTACTAGTTAAGGTCACATATAGACTTGCATTTTAAAGAAAGCAAACAGAAAATCCACTCCAGCTATCTCCAGTTACAGACTGCTGTCCTTCAGCAGGGGTTATAGTATGAATATCTATATTTTTAATATAGGCAGAAATAGTAAATAGAATATTTCTCAAGCATCTCTCTAATGGCTTCTCAGATACTACATTGCTTGTATACTTGTAATTAAAGACCCTGGTTCCCCTTTAAAAAAAGGGTAAGTGCCATGTCCCGCTCCCTACACTCATCATCTGCCACAGTCATTAAGCCACTATTGCATATCTCACTGATCAAGAAACCTGAAGAAAAGATTTGAAGGAACAGGCCCACTCCATTATAGAGTCCATCAGAAGGGAACCTTTCTCTCGCTGCTGGTACAAGCAGGCATGGAGTGCCATCCCCTGTGCTTCCTTTCCACTTCACAAAATGCACTTGAGTATTCTCTGGCCTTTATGTTTCAGGAACGTAACACCAGTCTGGTGACTGTTCAGGTCCTTCAGCTGCAGCACTTGGCCATTTCCCAGAAGTCACAAACGTGACAAACATTTAAGCACTGCTAGATGATGAAGTTAAAGCTAACTTGTGTATTGCAGAAACTTCCTAAATCAAAAATGAAGTATGGCAGTCCTTTACCCATGTAAAAGGCCGCAAACAGTTCAACAGCAAGAGTACACCTGGATCCTTCCAAACGAAAAACAAGGTCAACTGACAGTCTTGCATGTAAACCAGAACCTCTCGTTCTGTAAGAACTGACTGATATGCTAATGGCAGGTGCTGTAAGGAACAGCTTTCAGGGTCTGTACAGCAACAGCAGAACTGCTCTTGGCCACTGCAGAACATCACCATCACTGCAAGTCTGAGCAGAACCTGGAGGCGTAACTTCCTTTTCCAGCACCGTCCACTTGCACACCACTGAGCAGTGAGACTGACTCTGGGCTTTCACCATGAATGTACAGAAAGACTGCTAAAAGTTTTCTGCAAATTCATGTAAAAATTACCAAATACAGACTGTACATCCATAGCAATGAGCACAGAAGCAGCCTTAGTTCCTCAATGATGCCGCAGAACGAGGCAATACGCTCTCAGAAGTGCTTACAACAAACAGACTGAGGGATAGCACGGTGAGGCCAGAAGAAGAGTCTTCTGCTTTACTTACAAGGAACGTATTTCCACAGTGCCCACATACCACTCTAGTTCCATCTGGCTGGACTGGCAGGGCAGGCTGAGCGGGCTGTTCTTCTGGGATCAGCATGACGGGACCCAGAGTGATGATGCGTCTACTGTGTTAAGAACATTATATGTACATGTCATTAAGCTAGCAAAAGAGAAGGACAATGTGTTTAAGCAATTAACTCAGTCACTAGGAAATATTTCACACTTTTAAAATATAATCTGCTTTTTAAATAGATAATGTACCCAGTTTTGGCAGTTCTGAAATTCCCTATAAGATCAGCCAGAACCCCATGGAGATCAAAGACTTGCCATGATAAGGCAGAAATACTCCTTCGGAAAATGAAATCTTAATATTCAGGCTGAACAAGCCCATGAATTGGAATGCACATACCCATGTGAAACATGCAGAAAGAGCAAGGACTCTTCCATAACTTAGTTCTTCTCAAGTCAGATACTTCTTCCCACATTACTGATAACCAAATTAATATAAGCAGCATATCCACATTAGTACATCAAGAATTCAATTCAAATTGAGTGAACAAAAACAGAAAACTACCCCGGGTTGACCAAATGCAATCACTTTAAAAAAAAAAAAGTTTGTATTTGCTTTTATGTTCAATGTGTTTCAAATTTAATTGTAAAATCTGTCAATCCAAAATGACAGTAACCAAATTAACCAACTCAAAGCAGAATGAGCAGCAGACTTCCTAGCATGAAAAAAAATTAAGGGAAAAACTAAAGTATTATTTAACTTACACAGAACCTCTCTCTCCATACACAGCAAAAATTGCATTCTGGATGACTTCCCTATTTCAATCTGGAGCCTTTCCACTTAGGCCACACTCCCTAATGTCCTTCCTTCAAAGTACCCCAGTTTTGCTCACCTTCTAGTGAGAAAAATACATAGGGTATCTTGAGGAAACTGCTAAGATATAGACTTCTGGGCTTATTTTAATAAAATCAGGCAGTTTCAGATTCTGCTTGGTTACCAACCATATGATGTATTAAAATTGAAGTATCCCATGAACATTTTTTTTCCACTCTCAGAAAATATTTGGAATGTTCTGGAGTTTTCCCCAACACTGTATTAGTTAAAAAAAAAAAAAAAAAATAGTTCCCTCTAAGTCTGAAAATATGTTTCAAAACCAGAATAGCCAACAGACTGGTGACTAGGGCACTTGGTGTGGTAGAACTCCCATTCATGTGTCCACAGACCTCACATTCATCTCAATTTTGCCTGTTAGAGCTACACCTCTGGCAATCAAGTTGCTCCTACCTCCAGCAGGATCTTTAACACCCTAAGCCCAATGTTAAGACACTCCCCATGGCAATGGCACCTGTTCGTTTTATAAAATGTGTGTAAGCTGAAGGGGAGAACTGAGAGAAGACTGAAAACTCGGCGTAACAAAAGACAGGACTAAGGCAAACCTGCTGCTCCCTCTCCCATTTCATCCCAAAGTCCCCACGCTGAACAAGGCAAAGTGAGCAACTTGTGTGTCTACGATAATTAAGTTTGCAAGAAATTATGAATGTTAAGTCCCAGAAACAAGAAGTGTTTTTTCTTTCAATGTGGTTCTTTACACCATTTGTTCCTTATGAAGTAGCTAAAATGGGAAACACAGATTTAAGACTACTGCTAAATAAATAAAAAAAAGTTTTCTTCTTTCATCTTAAAAAAGAAATACATCAAAGCTGACACGAGCACAACCTGCATCTGCACTAATTCAGTAATGCTCCACAAGTGTACACGTACAGAGGCCCAGCCTTGAACCTCTTTTAAATATTTGACACAAAAAGCACCATTGTTTTAAAGAAAGTTACCTCAAGGCACTTACAGTTTTTTATTCTTACCAGTTTGGTCTTGGACAGCCTATTTTCCGAGACGTATCCTTACAGATAAGGAGACAATTACACTGACATCTAACATACTTCTTCCCTGAAGGAGGATTTTTGATTGGCTAAACAAAAAAAAAAAAAACACCAGAGAACACAAATCAGAAATCAGAGCAATTCACTTTTTTCCTTGTAACAGTATGACAAAGCAGAACAACTTCAGTGACAAGTTCTTGCTAACAGAGAAGTACAGTTCCTCTTACAGAGGAAACTGGAGTCAAGACAAAATCACAAGTTTTCTCTCTCTCTATTCCTAGAGAAAGACGGGCAAATCTCCTCACTAGAACACAGAGATTCTGCAAACTAACAAAAGTTTTAGCAATGAAGAACTCAAGACTTCAGTTTAGTTGTTCTTTTAAATGTGAGCTTAAGTAGTGGTATATTTTTTTAAAAAGAGTCAAAAAAGGAAACAAGGCTCCTTGCCTGGTACAATAGCTTTATTCAACAGTGAAAGGATTGCAGTTTGGTTCTCAGTCACCAAGAGTCTAAGTAGACATCACCAAACTGTAAAGTTATTTTAAACTGTACTGAAATTATCTGTCTCCAACTTGGGAGTCGAGTTTCTAGGTCTTTTTCTACAGCAAATCAAAAGCTGCAAGATACTTTGTTTGGCTTGAAACATTATATATTGGCA
>NW_008612498.1:0-6513 GCF_000691845.1 Merops nubicus | reverse complement strand
CTATTAATAGCAGGTTCTCTACTCTCTCTTCTAAGTGGAAAAAAAAAAAGGAAGATACTTTTCTACAGTTTTAAGACTTCCTGTTTTCTGGACGTAATTTGAAGTTCTTTTCATAAAGCAAACCAAAGCGAGGGTTTTTCATGCAAATGCACTCAGTAGCTGTGGAGTGCTGCAGTATCAGGTCCTGAAACTCTTTCCCTCCTTCATAAAAAAAAAAAAAAAAAAAAACAGAAGCAAGAGGCCAAATACTGAAACCTTGAATTAAGGGGAGGAACAACAAAAAGGTCTGTGATCACTGGAAAAGAACCTACAATTTACAGGTTTCAAAACTGTTGTGTTGTGGTTGGTTAGCAAGCTAACAAATTGACTGAACACTATTGCAGGAGGAAAGCATACATCCATGGAGAGGTTAATTACTTTTTTTTCTTCAACTCTCAAAATAATTTAATTCTTCATTTCTCTTCATCCCACCCAAACCCGTTTCACCCCCCCTTTATAAAGGGGCAATTATTTAAAATCTTTGCTTTTTGTCCTCCTCAGAAGGAAACATTCTGCACAGCCAGCTCAACAGCAAAGATTCACTCTAACTGCTTGTGACCATCCTTGTGCCAGCAACCCTCGACTTGAGCACTGTTACACCAGCAGTCCTTCACAGGGATGGAAGGAAGGACTCACCCTTTATAAGGGAGGACACGAACTCTATCAAGGACACACTCAGACCTCCCCCCACTCCCCTCCCCAAAAAGAAAATGCTAAATTACCGTAGCTTCATTGCAAACTGTGCACTTAACCACGTGTTGGTGTAGCTTGCCATCCAAATTGATTAGTGACTGGCACACACGGCAGTTTATTACCGGGACGCCACTGGCATCGGGGCTTGCAATGGCAGTGTACGGAGGAGGAAGCTCTGCTGCAAGAGATCAGGAAATCCCAGTTGGAAAATGAAAGGTTTAGGGGATCCTAGAACACTGTCAGCAAAGATAGTGTCTGACAGTCAGTCTTAAAAAAGAAAAAAATAATTTAAAAAAATGAAGTTAATTATTAGTACAAACATAAGACAAACCTGTTTGCTTTCCCCTTCCCCACAATTTCTGTGACAAACATCAACTGTAGTTGTACCTGAAGCATATACACAGGGCCTATTAACCCAGGAAAGTGGACCAGACAAAAGACTCATCTATGCAACTTTGTTTCAAACACACTTTTTAGTCTTTAGAATAGGGGGGAAAACCCAACCCAAACAAACCCACTGCAATTAGTAGCAAATAGAAACAAGCTTATGAAGAAAAAAAAATAAGATAGACAAGACACAGGTAGGGAGAAGAGCCATAACCAGCACTTACAAACATCTGGAGAGACTGAAACATAGGCAAGTGTTTATCATATAGCAACAAACACTACAGGTAAAAACACAGAAGTCTTGTTAAGGAAACATGTCTTGGATGCTTGGATAGGAAGTGGCATGAAGTGCCTTTTTTTTTTTTTAGTGCAACAACAGCAAATTTATGGTATTTTGAAGAGAAAAAAAGAAGTGAACCCTCAGAGCTTCTGCTGTTAAGGGTTCCAGATATTTTTGTTGCCTGAGAACCAAAGCACATATGCACAAAGAAGTCTTTAGCCACTTAAAACAGGCTGACACAAGGGAGACTATAGTGGCATCAAGCCCTTAGGGAATAGCAGATTTCAGTTTAGCCAGTCCTGAGCCCACCACAAATCAGGGAGGAAACGCTCAAGATCCTTCTTGGTTTAAGAATCCATGGAATGAAAACAATTCAGCACAGCAACCTCTCACAAGCTTATTACCACAATTATTTGGCAAATAATAGCATTGGCTTTTATTTCATCAAGAAGTTCAGAGCTCTTCAGGTAAGAAAATATGGAATGGGCATATTTAATAGTTCACAGTTAACTTTTTTTATACTAACTTTTAAATACTCTGCAGACCTGGGCTTCAATAAATTATTTCATAATTACATCTAAGCAGCCAGTAAAATCTTCAGAGAAGCAATGAGAGATACCCTACTTACAGTTTACAAACAGCACTGAATAAAGCAGTGTCTGCTGGGGGGTGGTGAGTGAAATCACAGGCTGTTATCAAAGCTGACAAGCCCAAGTATTAAATTTAAGCCTCTAAGAAAGCACTCGCCACTCCTTCACTCTGTTTTCAAGTAAATGTCGTAAGTTGGAGTGATGTTAGAAACCCTGCCTGTCCTTCAGATCCCCAAATCTTCACAAACCTTTGAAGCAGCACTGCTGTTCAGTGCTCTATCTCTTTGCTACTTGACCTACAAACAACCCAGACCCATACTTGATTTTAACTCTGAGAAAGCAGAAGGAAGGTGGACACCCTGAGGCTCTCAGAATCACATACAACATACTAGAATTATTTCAGGTGAGAAACAAAATTAACTTAAATGCAGCAATGGAATTCTGAAGTCATCACAAACTGATGCTCCATTACTTGAGCAAGTGAACTTCACACCTCCAACTTTGATAAACTGGTTGCAGAAACCAAGATCTTTAAGAAACAGCACATAACTTAGTGTTGGTCTGATGTTTTTTTTTGTCTTTATGAGGAATTACATTCTTAAAACTTTTAAGAATACAGTATTTTGCAGTATTTTCAGTAGAAGACTGCCACATGCAAAATACTGTATAAATAAAAAATATTACAAGCTACTAACAAACAAAATACACACAACATGAATTCCTCACCCCACACACACACTTTGGCCACTAGAAACGATCTGAAACCTAGTGGATCACTGCAGAAATCAGTTTGGGATTTGGACGATGGGAACAGCCATGTCATAGCTGCAAGTGAAAAAGTCAAGGCTGCTGCAAGGAAGTTTTGGCCATAAGCAGGCTGCTGAAGTGCTCCTGCAGCAAGCAGCTGACCTATTCTGGCTAGAAGAAAAGGCAGCCGTACGAGAAAAGGCACGTCCAGCAGACCACACTCTGTCAAGACACCCCTGCAGCCCAACCCCAGCTTTGAGGCTGCTTTTCTGAAACGCAATAATCACATTACAGTGATTACAACTTCTGTGCTTTGTGCTCTCCATTTCAAGTGCAGCTTCTCCACTCTATCAGCTGGGCACAGCGCAGCTGTACTAAGGAAAGGCAAGCAGTATCTGGAAGAGAACTAGAAAGTAAGAAGGGACACACAGCCCAGCCTTTCAGCTTTCCATGATCCCGGAATGCTTTAAGAATTGTTAACTACACCCTTCTAGACATTTACAATATTCTATATGCTGCTCTAAGTCACAACTCTGAGGATTTTGAGAGTTGTTTAAACGAGGTGTGCGAGCACCTAGAGATGCTGCCAGCCACTCCTTCAGCCTGAGGCGGGAGCTGCTGGGCTCAGGTAAGCAGCCTTGCTGCTCCTGTCCTGCTGGCTCAGCAGACTGCAGACGGCAAGCAAATAATGGCTGCTCTTCAGAGCAGTGCTGCAGCAAATATTTGCTACCGAGCAGAAAGCTGGATGTATCTTGGCACTGCAACCTTCATGCTTAAAGAAAAAGTGTACTTGGAAGAGATCCAAAAGCCACCAAAATTAAATTTAAAATATATTGGGAGGAGGGGAAATAAAAAGGAAAATAAAGGCATTGCCTCAGAATTCGCTGCTCATTACCCCTTAATAAAGAGGCTTCAAAGTACATTAACTCACTTTGGTATGAATTTTGTGGTTTTCACAGCTTGAATTCCAGGCTAACTATAACATCTAAAACCAGTTCATAAAGGTCCATCATACTGGATGATAGGAAAGTTCCATATACAAACTAGAGGTTTTCAGGGCACATTTAATGAGACACTGACCTTCCTACTGCTGATAGATCAGTTTACAGCTATATCATAATATTTTTCATGGTAAAAAAAAATAAAAATCCAGCAGTAATTGGTTCAGCAAGATTAGCACAGTGCCCTAGCATTCAGTACATCTGATTCTAACCTAAGATTCCCTCCTCCCCAACACAGGAATAGAGCTGCAGCAGAAGTTACCACAGATTCAACCTTAGAAACTCCTTGTGGTGCTCACCCACTTTCCTCCCTTGGTATTCAAAGGGCAGGAACCACATGCAACTTACCTGGGTCAAACAGAAAGGAGTTACTTTTGGGGTCTGATAAAAAAAACACCAAACCAAACAGCAAACCAACCAAATTTCTTTATCCTGACCTGGGAAGGGGTGGGGGTGGGAAAAGGTTACTGACCTATGCCACAGACAGGTAGCTAAGAACTGAAATCCTGAACCACTACCCCCACCCGAAAAAAGGAAAAGAAAAAAAAAAAAGAACAAAGAAAAAAGCACTGAATAACCACCCTACTACAGGAAGCAGAGGTGATGGTCTCACCCTTTGTCTCATATGAAAATTTCTTAAATACTGTGCCCTTCATCCACATCAAAAAATATTCTTCTTGCTTGCTTCTGCTGTTAGGAACAAACCCTGAGCTGTCACCAGGATACAACCATCCACTTGCTTATCCTGAAAGGGGTCAGTGGGGTCTCAGCTGCAGCCCAGTAAAGGAAGAGAAGGCTACTTTCAAACCATAGCCTTTCTAATTTAAAGCTCAGGGCACAGTAGATAATTACAAGGATAAGGCTGTTAATGTACATTCAGGTGGTAGTTTTGGGGCCAAAGGGCTTCCTCCTTCCTCTGCAGCTCCATACCAGTCAGGTGATGTTAAGCCAGGAAGCTGTAGAAATGGGTTTGGAAGCAAAGCCCATCTCCCTATGACAAGGCTTCTTCCCTCTGTGTCTAGACCTGTGCTAGGGAGAGAGATAAGGACGACCGGCGGTTAGCTAAAAAGGCAGTTTAGCTTGCATAGATCCTTTCACTAAGGATAACTGTAACTGACAGAGGAAGGAAACCAGAGCTACTGGGTCTATGTCATAGCACTACGAGATTTTGTTCTGCAGATTTATTTATTTATTAAGTTTGGTAGGGCGGTTTTGAAGTACTACCTAGTATGCTTGCACATGGACTGATCAAACAAGAGACACTCAACTTGTGAGAAGTCTGATGTTTAAGAAAGCTCCATGGTTCCACCTCACTTGTGGGAGCAAGGCACATATCTTGAACACCACACCCCACCACCAGTGCCAAGCTATTTAACATGACTTACAGACATGGACTGAAGGCACCAAACTGAAATGAGCATTTGGGGTCCAGCTTGTTTCCAGGTGATGAGTTTTACCCTGGGTTCAAACAAGAGTCACCGACCTAATGCATTTTCATTACTTTCTAAATCTATAAAGAGGCTTTTACAAACAGATTGAAACATATGCCAAAGTATCAGTTACAAGATAAGGTCTACTGAGAATAAAAATATAGAATACCAGAATTTAAACTAAGGTGCATTTTTGGATTTTTTTTTAAATTACAAAACTTAAGGGATCATGTCAATCCTACACACAATTTGATGGGGGGGGGGGGGGAGGGAAAAAAACACACAAAAAAAACCCCAAGCAACAATAACAATAAAAAGACAACTAAAGTCTCCCAAACCTCTGCTGTTTCTCAGGTCGATAGCCATTTGTGCGATTAAAATGACAGTGAACAGTCAACCCCAGCTACAGCACTAAATGAAATACATTTTCCTATCGAGGCAAACAGTATAAATATAATTCAAAACAGACAGATACTCACTGGTAGCATTCTAGTTACATACATATGACACAAATATATACAATTACATAAAAATCCTTAAGAAAGGGCCAACGCACTGAAGCCAGTGAGATCAGGACTGTAATCTTAAATTTTAAAGGCTACTGCTAGCAAAGCTACACTAATCTTATTTAGTCTTGATTCCTTTAGCTTTCTCCCCGCCTCACTGTCTGCTCTAAAATGTTTCACTGAAGGAAAAAAAAAAAAAATCTAACCACGTACTTTGTAAACATCCCGATTTGTATTTTTGAAGTCAATTTTTTTTGCCTACTTACTAAATAGTCGGTATCGATTTTTTGAAGCCGGTAAAATTAGCACCGCCTTGTTAAGCCATAATTTCAGATTTGAAACCATAGTATCTAAAATGCTTTAAAAATAAGCCAAAACCAGCTATGGCCTTGAAATGCATTTGCAAGGACATCCTAGTGGTTTTGGACTTCAACTACCACACTGCACACAGCCCCTTCGCTGTTCGAATTTGCCAGCTGGCGCCTGCGGGTCAAGGCACTTCGATGGTCCCCGGAGGTGGAATGGAGACCTGGGGACTTTATTCTGCTTCGAGGCTCCTGCGTGTCACCCCTGCCTGCTGCTGCCCATCTCAGCAGTTCGCAGCTAAAGATCTTTTACTTAATCCCGCTCCTAAATTACTGGGGAACCCCAAGTCCAACAATTACCTTGCAAGCCCCGACACGCGAGGCAGTTACAACGAGCAGACCGGTTCGGGCTCGTTCTGCCACTGCAAACGATTATTTTTAATTTTCTTCGCTTCTGAGGAGTTGGCGGCGGAGCGCGGCGCGGAGCACGGCCTACCCGGCCCTCAGCGGCGGTACCTGTTGTGCCCCCGCCGCC
>NW_008612497.1:0-473 GCF_000691845.1 Merops nubicus | reverse complement strand
GATGGAGAACATGGAGACATGGAGAACGTGGAGATGGAAGAGATGGAGATGGAGACATGGAGGACATGGAGGATGTGGAGGACGTGGAGGAGATGGAGAAGATTGAGGACATGGAGGGCATAGAGGATGTGGAGGAGATGAAGGAGATGGAGAAGGAGATGGAGGAGATGAAGATGGAGGAGATGGAGAACGTGGAGGACGTGGGGGATATGGAGGAGATGGAGAATGTGGAGGACATGGAGGAGATGGAGAACATGGAGGACATGGAGGACACGGAGGACACAGAGGAGATGGAGATGGGGACGTGGGGACACAGGGGGGACAGCGGGCAGAGGGGGGACAAGGACACGGTGAGTCCCAGCCCTCCCCAGCTACATGAGTTTGGGGGGGTCCTCTTGGGCTTTGAGGACCTCCAAGGAGTTTTGTGGGGTCCTCTCTCCAACTTTTTGGGGTCCCCTCATTTTTTTGGGGTC